>NC_022035.1:10836503-10845421 GCF_000317375.1 Microtus ochrogaster | reverse complement strand
AGACCAGGCTGGTCTCAAACTCACAGAGATCCGCCTGCCTCTGCCTCCCGAGTGCTGGGATTAAAGGCGTGCGCCACCATCGCCCGGCTTCATTTTCCACATGTATTTTTTGTTCTATTTATTGTGCAAATATTCTGTGAACTCTTGTAACATGCTCCTTAGTACATGGCTCCCACTTTGTCCCCCACAGGTGGAGATCAAGTTGCTTACTTGCAGCTGTCTCTGTGCCTGCTGACACAGCACACACTCCCACTGCCCAAAGAGAAACTTGACGTTCACAGAAAGAAAAGAGTGTTGAGAGATACAGATGTTTTCGTAAAGATGCAAGATTCGTATTTGTCACTCTGCTCTTTGTAATAACTGTATATAAATGGTACGCTTACACTTTTAAAAAATGATGTCCTTTCAAAGTAATGAATACTGCCAAACTGGTTCTGCCACATTATTGGAATGGGTATATATGATCTCTTAATGGAGACCCCTCAGACTTATCCACCCTGAAAGGGTTGAACTGAAAGGGTCATCCCCTCTCCGAAACTAAAGGTGTGGCACTACAGGAAGCTCTCAGAAGAGACAGCTCTTCCAAACAGTCACTCATAAAACAAAGAAGTCTCAAGTGGGCAATGAAAACTGTATCAAAACCTCCATCTCTTCCTGTGGACCTGGAGAGGTCTGTAAGGTTGGAAGGTGTCACCCTGGGTCAGGAGAACAATGGGTCTTTTATTATCTATAGACAAGCATGTGAAGACCCAGAAAAGAGATAAAAGAGTAAAAAAGAAAGGTGAAACTGTGTCCCATCACATCAGCCTAATGGTCTCACTATAATGCTGCTTTTGTTTTCCTTGAATGAATGATTGTTGCAGCATTGCAGGTTATGGAGACTAAGACTATAGCTGGATCAGATGGACAATCAAAACACCATGGTGCTCACTTTGACAAAAACAATCAGTCCATGCTGACATTTAGTACAGTAGGGTTACAAAAGGGGAAATTGTCAACGAAAATAATAAATAAATTCCACCTATTCCTCTTCAACAGAGAATTCAGCTTCCTTAGAGAATTAGAAGAGTCCTGGTTTTTTTCTTTTATATAAAAGAAATATCCAGCTATCAATTCTTAAGCAAAATATTATGCAAGTTTGTAACTTAGAGAAGTTTCTTCTACAGAAAACTACATCTATTACAATTCAATGATTTCTAGTTAATTTGAACACAACTCTACTTTTGTTAGTTTATGAACAAGTAAAGAAAATAAAGGTTAAAATTTTGTTCAAAACATAATTATTTTGTATACTGTAAAATAACAAATAAAAAGCTTTTTAATGAATTCATCATGTTTGGAGGAATGTTAAGTGTTATTTTTCAATTATATGATTATAATAAAAAATCAAGTTTTTATGCAGTTACTTCATTACTATAAATGAGACTGGAGTTACCATTGGCTTTGGTTACATTCTCTTCAAAAAACAGTCTTCTAATGCATTATAAATTACTGTAAATTCTGCTATAATTAATACAGGAGGATGCAAATTTATATGTATTCATACTTGAGCAAATTACAGCATATTTTATATAAATTATACTTTCTGTTATTGTTTTTGAAAGAGTAGAAAAAACAGTAAAAAAGCCTTGTTACACTGGGCTTTTAACAGTACCTGCTATGCAAACATGCACAGATTTTTTTTAATGAAATGAAAACAAAATAGGCATTTTCTGGTCTAATGAGCTATTTCCATCAAAATAAATTCCCCAAATGGAAGTATTAGATGGCTCATGCTAAGCATAACAAAAATGCTTTATGTATTTTCAAAAATGTTGTGATATCCCAGGAATATAGAACTTTGAAAGCCAAACATAGGGCTGCAGCAATGTTTCAATAACTGTATTCTTCACTTCTAATCAGAGAAGCACCCAGGAGCCCTGAAAACAAGCAACATGAATACAGGCTTGAGGGGAAAGAGAAGTTCAGCAATAGTTGAGTCTCCTACTGCTCAAAATAACAGGCACGCACAGTGGGCTAACTTTTATTATCTGTTGTATAATGTCTCAAGTTTAGTTATTTCAGTGAGATTGAAAGTTTTTCAGCTGCCTTTTGTTTAGGTATTCCCAAAATAGCCTTTCGAATTTGTGGGATATAAGTAAAAGGTTCTGAAAGAGGTCGCTGAATAAACAGATAGCTATTGTTTTCCTTAACTACCCAGCTCTCACTAATTTCTAAATGATACACCATATATTCAAACACTTAGTAACATCCCAGGTACGGTTGAAAACTAGGACCAGTTAGACCCCAGGCAAGCGCTTCTGGTAGAGAGCATTGCTGGAGAATCCCAAGATACCCTGACATACTCAACATGCTTTTTGTTTTGTTCTTAATTCGAATGTATTTTGTTTTGTTTTGTTTTTATCCCAATGTGATTAGACAGGAAGTTTTGTTCTAAGCATTTAGTGAGGGATAAAGGTTCGAGGAACAGCTCACTTGCCCACCATTTCTGAAGCTGTGTGATCTATTTTCAGTTATTCAAAAGGAAGAAGAAAAATCAAAAGGGTACAACCATTATGCACACATTACATTTATTTGATTTTCAAAATCGTAATTATTAACAGAAGATGTTTATCTTATTCTTGCATCAGTCACAGAGGCTAGTTAAGATATGTAAGTGAGCCTGTGTTTGAGCTGGCTTCCTTTGAATGCAGTAGCTAATGTCCCGTCTGAAGGGTAACTTGTGCTCAACTCTATTCTTTCTCATTCTGTGGCACTCCTGGGCATCTAAGTACCTGACTTTTGAGAACTCATCAACTTTAACTCCACGTTGTGAGAACTCATAAACAAGGTGGCTCTCTACTCTTCCTTTCATGTTCTTAGCACTGAGAGCCAGACCCTGAATGAAAGTGGAAGGCCCTGTAAGTGTGGAATGAAGAGGAACTTGAGCAACATTCTCTCCAGGAAGGCACAAAGTCCATGCATTGCCAACTGTTCAGTCACATTACAACAAACGCCAAACCTGTGGGCCTGGGCTTACAGGCTCACACTGACCAGATGACACAGCAGGTGACAGCAGAAGGGAGGCCAGTTTACTCACAAAGAAGCAAACTTTTTACTTGTTTTTCCTCTCAATCTCAGAGCATCGGAAAATATTACGCAAACTGTACTGTGCAAATAAGTACTGTGCAGTATAGCATCATTGTGCAGCCTGAGTGTGGTGCTCGGCATGATAGGGTATAACTAAAGAAACAGGAAGGAAGGAAAGAAGGAGAAAAGAAAGGAAGGAGGGAGCAAAGGGGGAAGGATGGGAGAAGGAAAGAAAAGAAAAGTTGACTAACCAACAGTTGACTAATAAATTATGGTCAGAGCCAAGTTATCACAATAGGTACTACTGGCATGCAAGGCTCTCACTTAGGGAGGCCTTCCTTTCGAGCTTGCTTGAAGAAATTACCAAATCAATTCTGTCCATCCTATCCCCTCCACACACACACATACACACACACACACACACATACACACACACATTCTCACACACACCCTCCACATGCACCCTCCACAACCCCCCGCACCTTACACACACACACACATACACTCCATACACATCCTCCACACACACACACACACACACACACACACACACACCCTTCACAATACCCTCCATACACACACCACACACGCACCTTCCACACACACAGACACACACACTCTCTCACACACAGAAACACACTTCCACCACACACACACACACACACAGACTCCCACAACACACACACCATTCCCACACACCCTCCACACACACACCCTCCACACACACTGTAAAGACAGAGAATAGTTACTTCCTTAGTGGTCACTGTCTAAGAATTTCTTTTCTCTAGCTTGCTCCTCTAGGTCCTCTGAGGGCTGGCTAGGATGTCTCAGATGTCACAGCCAATTTAGCGTAGATTGGTTTTCTATTAACTTTCTCTCATAAGTCAGTAATTTCAGTGTTTTGTTTAAGGTGTGAAAATTTGAACTTTTAACCTATTAAAAGAGTCTCATCCTGATCAGCCTAAATAGAAAAAAGACATCTATAAGAGCAAAGTAAAATAAACCTACTTTGTTGATGTTTGTCGCTGCCTTCTCTGAGAAAGCATGTGTTCCAGGCTGTTTCTAAATTCATCCATGAGTCCTTGTCACCAGCTCAGGTATGACTCATCTTAATATGGTGGGGGATGCTGAAGGATGAACAGAGAAGCACTCGAGTCAATTTCTGAACATAAGATGGGAATCCTTACTTTATTTCACAAATTTGTGTTTACTTTTAAATAAAATCTTATTAAACATGAGAAAATAACAAAAAAATATACCTGGCATTTTTCATATCAGTAATACCCTGCTGCCTTAGCATGATGCTTCCTAGTCTTTCCCATTTTCCTTTCATCTCTAAACAAAAAGCGAGTGAATCTATTTAAATGTGTGCATATTTTAAACTGTGGCTAATATATAATACAGAGTTGAACATAGAAGCAATTAGCAAAACCTTTAGATGCCCTTTACACAATGTAAGAATAGTAACTAATTCTTAAGGGTAGTGGGCTTCCTAGTGTTATTGTTTCCTTATACCCAGCTTTGGTAAGAATTCATTCATTTCACTTTAATAACAGGACAGGATCAAGATTAATGCAGAATTCTAACCATGTTGTCCACTGCATGTGTAAATGACACCTCCTATCTTAGAACTAACTTTCTCATCCATCACCTTCCTCATGGCTTCCTCTATAGAAATGCTTCCTCTTCAGAAATGACCATTGGCTGTGTCCCCCTGCTTCTCCACTTGGCATCTTTACATGCTCCCCTCACTTTGTTTCCTGGAGCAATCCTGCTTGGTTTTCTCCAGCATCCCATGGTCTTTCTTTGCATTTCTCAAAGACATTTCGAACTCTAGCATCCTTCATTCTGAATCAGTACAATGGTACGAGTGGTTATTTCCCAGTGACATTAAGACTGAAAGACTAGAAAATGTTTTAATAAACATTTGATTGGGTAGTTTTAGAATTGATAATGACAAAAACTGCCCCCCCACAAAGAAGTGATGGTTATAAGGAAAAAAATTAATTTTCCACCTGCCCCATGGTTTCATCAAATGCACAAACTCCATTTCAAGAGCAAGTTACTTGATTCACAGTCTTACGCATTGGGAACTGTGGTTTAAACAGATTTATTCCAGGGCTGTGATTAAAGCCAGGCTTTAAATTTAAGCCTTTGTCCTGATATTAGCTCTGTCATTTACAAGCTAAGTAACCTGGGGCAAACGACTCATCTGTCTTCTATGTAGGTAAAGAGCTAGCCCCTGACTTGAACTCAGGCATCTGAGCCAATGTTTACACAGGAATTGCCCAAATGAAGCTGTTCTTACTGAGATGTGCTTTTCATTTGTTTGGCTGCTGTAAGCAAAGACTCTCCAAAGAGATGTGAAAACATGTTTAAAATACTATAAACTGACAAGGTTATTATCAAATGTGTAACTAAACAAGCAGTGGATGGAGTTATTAATCTCAGGCCAATAGATTCTATGATGCAAATCATATTCATAAAAACAGTGATAGAATGTAAAGGACGAAAATTTGCTTGAAAAATGAAATCAAGTATTTTATTCTAGAAGCATTCTTCAGACAATAAACTACTAGTTTATAGCCAGTATATTCTCAGAAAAAAAAATCCCTTTGCAATATACATTTGCCAGAGAGACTGCAACTTCAGAATATTAATTTTTAAAGTGAATATTATAAGGGTTCTAAAAGTAAATAATGAAGCGGATGGAAGAAGTCTAAGTACCTGCAATAAACATTACCCAAACACCTGCAGCACAGATTGGGCAAGTATTTTATATACTGCACAGGCTGTAAATGCTCTGCTCCATTGTGTAAACTCGTTTCTAGGATCTCCTTATAAATCAGAGCACTGATTCAATATATCATAACACTGTCCTGTAAAATCTTTCCGAGTCATGCTTTGTTGACCTTTCCATCATAGGTGTTTATCAAACACTCACAAAACCTACATTGTATAATAAATATTTATGAACTGTTGTTGTCAAAATTTAACTAGCTGCAGTCAAAACATTTTAGTGGTACCAGAATGTTTCCATACAGTCTAGTGTGAGGCCACAAAAGCATTGAATACGACCTTTCACAAGCATGTGTATTTCACCCACTCTTAAAAAGTATTTTTTTGGCAATTAGGAAACTTCCGCCGTCATTCCAGTGAGGTAGCTGCTATACAAGGAAAGCATTGACAATGTCTTTGTGTTGGGGGGGACTATAGAATTATGAATAAAGTGATATGCTAGAGCAAGCCTTGACTCCAATGTCATCTAAATGAATTCTCTTCAAATGTGTTTAGTTGTATCTTCAGAGTCGAGATCAGGAGTTTCACAGAGAAATTTCCAGACAAGGAAAGCTGTCCATCACTCTGGGTGGTTATACTAATATAGAAAGTATGGGTTCTTCTTAGTCTAGATAAATCAGTGTGTTCCACTCCCCTCCCAACAACAACAACAACAGCAGCAGCAACAACAAAACATATGCCACTCAGCAACACAATAGCGATAGATCTAAGAATACTCTACTGCTCAGTCTCTAGGGAGTACCGTAGCAAATAGTCCAAGTTTCTGTTCTCTGGAACATGATTTCACTAGCAATCTCCTCCTATGAGGAACATCTTGATTCTAAGGAAACTGCCTCAATTCTTATGAAACTAATTGTGTGTGTGTGTGTGTGTGTGTGTGTGTGTGTGTGTGTGTACAGGTCACTCAAATGCTTTTATATGATTAAAAGTAGACTCTGATATGTCTGGATTAGTTCATCGTGTTTAAGTCTGAAGTTCCAAACACCATAACATTGGCTCTAGTGAGGCTATGATGACAGGTGAAACAATGGTAAAAACATATATGAAGAGGCGATAGTTCAGGGAGGGGCAGGAAGCCTCAGCACTAGTGAACATTTTTCTATAGCTTTTATCTATCTGTCTGTCTGTCTGTCTGTCTGTCTATCTATCATCTATCTATCTATCATCTATCTATCTATCATCTATCTATCTATCTATCTATTTTATCTATCATCTATCTATCTACTAACTATATCTATCTATCTACCTATCATCTATCTATCTACCTATGATCTATCTACTATCTATCTATCTATCATCTATCTATCTCTCTATCTATCATCTATCTGTCTATCTATCTATCTTATCTATCATCTATCTATCTACTATCTATATCTATCTACCTACCTATCATCTATCTACTATCTATCTATCACCTATCTATCTATCATCTATCTATCTATCTATCAATCTATCTGTCTGTCTGTCTGTCTGTCTGTCTGTCTGTCTGTCTTAAAGAAGCCCTTTTAAGAACCAGAAGACTGCAGCTATCTCATCCAACAGCAGCAGCAGTGACTTAAGGACCATTTACTAGTCTTAAACATCCTACTGCTTCTTCAGAACCAAACAGGACACAAGTACCCTGGCACTCGCCAGTTTTAGTCTCAATACAATTCTCTTTCTTTCCCTTTTAAAATGGAAGTGAGATATCTACATAAATGATGAATTACAAACAGTGCCCCTGTTCCCCAAACTTTCTTCATTTCTAGGTAAAATGTTACTACATATTCAAAAATTTTTTCCAGGTGAGAAAATAACAATGCTGACTTAGTCAACTAACTTTTTTTTTCTTTTTAAAAATAAAAGAGAGAAATAAACATATAAGAGACCTCACTCGCAAATGCTTCCATAGCATACTCACTGTCAAACCTGTAGGAAAATTTCTAGCCACAGAATATACAAAAGGTTTCATTGTATTTTTCCTGACTTAAAAAAAAATTAATAAGCAAAGCACTCTGAACTCTTGATATCTATCACTATGACCAATTTTTGGACAGTTGAATAACTAGTTATCAGTTCATTTTATTACAATAAAATGTTTTAGAATAAAAAAATGAATAGAAATGTAATTTGTTCAGCTATGCTAAATTTCTCTTTTTTGTCATACACATTGGTTGGATACAGTTTGGACAAAATCAAGGAAAATAATAGCAGGTTTTAGTGGATCTGGTATTTTGCAATAGATGGGTAGTAATAAAAGAAGGGAGGAAGGGAAGAAAAGAAAGGAAGAAAAACAGATCAGTTTGTAAGATTGTTACTCCATGCATACAATTCAAGCACCTTTAAGAAACTTTCCTCAGCCAGGCAGTAGTGTTGCATGCCTTTAATCCCAGCATTTGGGAGGCAGAGGCAGGCAGATCTCTGTGGACATAATGCTGCAGCTTACTTGCTGGCAGGGACCTTGAAATGCCATAGAGTTGTGGCAGTAAACATGGTTACAGCCAGTACCTCAGCCATGAGGCTGGAAAGCTAAGGAATGGGCTGGATCCAGCCGTCAAAGCCACGGCTTTAGTCCTACTGATATTGCTTGGTAAATTAAAAACTCATGTGGTCGAAAAAGAGACATATACAGTAAAAGAAAGATTTAAAGAAAAAAGAAAACTTTTAAATAATTTACAGTGTGTTAAAAATATGTGCAGGCTAAAAGTTGAAGTTCTTATAGTAAAAAACAAAAAAAGGAAGAGAGTTGTTGGGTGTGGTAATAAACACCTTTAATCCCAACACTTGAAAGGCAGAGGGAGATTGATCTCTGTGACTTCTAGGTGTGGTAGCACATGCCTTTAATCCCAATGCCTGGGAGACAGAGACAGGGGATCTCTGAGAGTTCAAGGACAGCCTGGTCTACAGAGTTATTCCAGGTCAAAGATACAGAGAACCTGTCTCAAAAAGCAAAAAATAAAAGTAAAAATAAACAAAATAGAGGTTAAAATAAAATGAACAAAGATGGAAAATACACAAAGAATTTTGATACTGTATGCTATTATGCTCTCTTTGAATTGTTTGAATGCTGA
>NC_022035.1:10831035-10834863 GCF_000317375.1 Microtus ochrogaster | reverse complement strand
CAGAGGCCATGCTCCCCTCTCCCAGGCAGATGCCATGAAGCAAGCTGCCAGGTCAGACATGCTGAATCTTTCCCGGTAAGACTGATGCTACACAGATTATTAGAGATGCGTTGATCAGGATATGAGAATTAGCCTGTAAGGGCTAGAGTTAATGGGCCAAGCAGTGTTTAAATGAATACACTTTGTGTGTTGTTATTTTGGGGCGTAAGCTAGCCAGGAGACCACGAGCTGGGGCAGCAGGAATGCAACCCGCTCCTATTACAACACCATCAATAAAATGTAATTTCCATAACACCAGTTATAAGATAGCTACTCTGTTCTATGATAAGCATTGTATATAACTTATGTTAGTTGATTTTTATAAGTCATAGAATACTTTATCCATTTGACATTAATACTTTTTTCTATTGCATGCCTATGTACAAATAAAACTGAACCAGCAGAATAATACTTATGCAAAATTTTGTATTGATTCATTGAGGAAATATTTTCCAAGTAGCTATTTCATACCAGGTGTTATTTATTACATTTGGGATCCACCTATGAATAAAATAAATTCTCTTATTTTCTAGAGTTACAGTGCTTATTAGCAGAAATAGAAACTAACACACTAGGCTATTAAAATTCTATAGTCTAGTTACAGGAAAAAAATAAATAAAAAAGAGAGAAAAGAAAGGAAGGAAGAGAGAGAGAAGAGAAAGAAAAAAGAAAAAAAACAACTATATTATTTTGTTAGGAACTAAAATAAGGCAGACTAAGGGAGGTTGAGAGTGAGGGGTTTGTTTGACTTATGACTTCTTACTGTCTGACAAACTGGATTGAATGAAGAGGCATTTAATTAAGATGCCATGGAGAAAGTGATGGAGTGGCATAAGTCTGTGTGAAGACAGAAGGTTCCAGGAAAAGACAACATATACAAGTCTTAAACTCATAGTCTGTGAGGTGGTTTGGAACCAAGAAAGCAGGCATGGAAGCCGATATAGATTGAGGAAGAAAAAGTAAATTCCATATGATCTGAAATTATTTATTGTTGTTCAAATAGTGTTTGGTCTTCTAGCAATGTAAGTTGATCATGTCAAACCAATGGTTTATAGACAATTGGTTATAGATAATTATTTAGAATTACATCATCCATGAAGATTGTCTGCATACATGTAGGTATTTTTCACCTCCACCATCTAAATCATATTCTATCCAATATTTAAAATTACATAACAATTATACGACCCACATGTGTGTTATTTCACATTGTAATCTCTAACAGAGCCAAAGAATTGCCACAATGAAATACCATGGCTCAAAAAAAAAAACACATTTTTCATAGTTATGAATGCTGAAAGTCTGAGGTCAGAGTAATTCTATCATGAGGTCCCTCCTGTCAAACCATCTTCTCCATTTAACTTCCAAATGCCTCTTTTCCTAATACCATCACAGAGGTAATAAGGATGTCAACATAGGAATTTGAGGAGTTGTACAGTTCCATCCACAGGAACCTATTTCTGAAATTGAGACTTAGTTGATTTGAGTGCTATGTATAATTCTGAAAACAAATAGAAATGGTAAAGGTAGAAATGAACAAAATTAATGAGAAATAAAAGATTCTATTTTAAAGCAGTTATATAAAATTATAAATGTTATTTATTGGAGCATCAAAACTCAAATCAATAACCATTAAAAAGACAGTTCTAAATTCTTGGTCTATTAAATTTTAAAATCAATAATAACTTTCTTTTGATTACATTTTCATTGAATATAATGTCTTTTGAAAATTATATTCAGGAAAATTCTATACTACAAGTTTTAAGGCTGTTATTTCTAACTTCCAAATAAACTAGTGTGGCTCACATAGCCAATGCCAAGTGAGATAGAGAACCAAGTTGCAGCTCCATGAAATAGTGACTTTAGTAACTACGTATTTCTCTGACTTAAATAAAGTCAAGTCAGGATGGTATCACTTAAAATTGTAAAGTGATTCCATTTGGGTTCAAAGTGTAATAAGGATATTTGTTGTTCACTCTATATATTTTATAAGCACTTGTTGATTGGCTAGCAAGGATAAAATAAAAGCCATGAAACTAAACTGAAACAATACTGCTTCTATTCATTAACCTGAGCCATTATATATTGGAAGAAGTATTAGCAAAGGACTGTGGATAGCATTCCTGGCACAAACAAAATAATTCAAGAGAGTTAAGAAGTTGCAGGTAGTATTTTTATTCTGGTCAGTCTCATCAATAGGTAGCTGGCAATAATACTACTTCTATTTACGTATTGGTACCACACTGGCATGGATTTGCATAATGTATTGAGGCTCTATGCTCTAGAGGGTTGCATTGTAACATATTGGTGCTTAATGAACTCTGAAAAAATTGATTTTCCACAGAGTAAATTAAGGAATGCATTATAGCTGTTAAAGCAATCTTAAGGGAGATCCGAAGCTTCCACTGCAGCACCATGCTTAGTAAGTAATAAATTACATGTTATACTTATTTGCCTTAATTCATGCTAATTTTGTCCAATTAATGTATCACAGTAATTCAGAAGCCTGTCACAGGAGAGCTAATTATTTATTGGATTTTTGTGTTCAGCTCCCTAGGAGTCTAGCAGCAAACAAACTTGAGACTGTCTTTCTCTTAGGTCCACAGTGACATTCTTATGTCTTACTGTGGGGAAGTAAGATTTTTGTTTCTGTTTCAAGCTTAAAATGAATTATGAAGTACCTTAGATTCTTTCTTGATTGGTAAAAGAGTTTGACAGACTGCTATTCCATCAGGATAAGAATCAACTGTCTTTGCTATCAAATATTTCACCTTCTAAATATCTGTTCAGCACTCTTAAGGAGAGACACAGTAAACTATTTGTACACGTTAAAAATTTTAGCTTATTGTGATTTTTCAAGCTATACCTCCACAGTGAGTTGGGAAAGCAAAGCATGTGTTTCAATAATTTACACTAGACATTGCTATTCTTTTCTTTTAATTCTCTGCATAATTCAGATAATTCCAGAAATTCTCTAGATAACTTTATTCTCTTCTTAATTCTGCTAAATCTTGGTTCAGCCCTTAATAAGCCTCACACTGTTCCAAAGTATGAATTGAAAAAAAATAAAATTGTACCTAACACCCAGTTAATAATTGATGTTAGTGTAACAAAAGTAGATTTCAGTTTTCTACGGTACACTGTAATCTCACAAGCACCTAAATCTCATTATTCATGAGATTAATTTGTGCAATTCATCCCCATAAACAATGTGGGCATTGCTAAATAGTTTGCACACTTTGCTACCATGTGGACATCATGGTTAGCAGGGCTGTGACTCATCATTTGTGAAATGTTTGCTGCTTTCTTCTGGAATCCTGAGACCTGGGCCTTTTGCAAAGGTATTGGCTAAAGGTAAGAAACATTTGATCTCCTGGCTTGCTCCCCACTGTGAGTATCACAAGGGCACTTGTCTGTTGCTTCTTCTATTTCCCGCTGATCAAAAGGTGGTCATATCTCTTTAAATCCATAATGCAGTGATATTTACCAGGAAAGGCTATCATAGTGTTTCAGCTTAACACTGGGTGAAGTATAGTTCTCTTTGTATTTCCACACTTGAAAGGGAAAGATAGTGTTAGTATTCAGGCATCTGTACTAGTCTGACCTTAGGGTATACGTCCTAAGCTTTAGCCACTAAGAGCACCTCCTGTGCACATTCACTATGGTTCCTTTTAAAAGGGCCATGCCCACCTCCCATCTTCCTTCCTTCCTTCCTTCCTTCCTTCCTTCCTTCCTTTCTTTCTTTCTTTCTTTCTTTCTTTCTTTCTTTCTTTCTCTCTCCTCTCTCTC
>NC_022035.1:10809558-10830935 GCF_000317375.1 Microtus ochrogaster | reverse complement strand
CTCTCTCTCTCTCTTGTTTGGAGGCAGAGTTACACTGTGTAGCCCCAGGCTGACTTGGAAATGACTATACAGACCAGGCTGGCCTGGATCTCATTCTCTCTCTCTCTCTCTCTCTCTCTCTCTCTCTCTGTCTCTCACTCTCTCTTTCCTCTCCTCTCCTCTTCTCTTCTTTTCAGGTACTCCTGTTCCCAGAGGCGAGTCTCCCCTCTTCCCTCCCCCTTTTCCCATTCACTCTCCCCCAACAAAATCCCCTCCACCTGAGTTCTGTCACAGGACATCTTTCTCACTTGTGCTGCTTTTTAAAAATAACAACAGGTAGATTTTCACAACCCTGTTTACTTTGATGGTGAAAAATACCGTGTTTTTATCCAGCTATTGTTTACCATAACCAACTGAGTATCTTCTAATCAACAAACATCAAGTTATATACAGTTTTATACCTCAATATAATATTTCTTTTTTTTAAATTCTCCACAGTTTATTCTTTTTTATTTATTTTTAATTAGTTATTTATTTATCAAAGATTTCTGTCTCTTCCCCGCCACCGCCTCCCATTTCCCTCTCCCTCCCCCAATCAAGTCCCCCTCCCTCCTCAGCCCGAAGAGCAATCAGGGTTCCCTGCCCTGTGGGAAGTCCAAGGAACCCCATCTCCATCTAGGTCTAGCAAGTTGAGCATCCAAACTGCCTAGGCTCCTACAAAGCCAGTACGTGTAGTAGGATCAGAAACCCATTGCCATTGTTCTTGAGTTCTCAGAAAGAAAAATATACCATCACCATCATTCTAGCCTAGTCCTTTTGACCGTTTATATTCCTTACTCAAAAGCAGAATCAAATGGTCTCATCTTTTCTCTTCATATACAATACATTTGGGGCCATGTTTTCTCCCCTTTTTAAACTCTGCCTGAGAAGATTAAAATGGTTATGCCACTTTGTTCTTTTATTTCCTTATAAAACAGTAAATTGATAAGTAATATGCCTTTTTAGAGCCATGAGTTCACAACCATAGGTTCAGACTTTGTTAACTTTGAAAAGCTAAAATAAGTGGAAAGCAAAACAAATTAACTGGTTTCCTACTAAACTGAAGCTCTCTGAGATTCAATTTAATAACAGAAATAGGAAGATGACTGTTACTATTTTCATTATCTGTTACAATATGTCCACTCTCTGACCTACATGTCTCTGCTGCCCATAAGACCTCTTTTGTGAACAACTTAAAACTCTTCACTTATATTTCCTCATCATAATTCTTACGGGACCATGATAATGAACTCTTGAGTTCTTATCAAATGCTAACTGAAATAACTGAAGTTTGCTTCACCTACTCTCTGCATTTTAGGTTAGATTTCTTTTCTTTCTGGAATCTGAAAATTCTTAGGTCATTAGTGTGATGACATCAGACCAGAGTGTCTCTATTTTGTTCATTCTAGAAATACTGCAACACAGCAAACAGGACTGTGTTGGCTGAAGTTTCTGTCCCACATAGTCTCGCAGCCATTCAGTCCCAAAGAAACACATTAATCATAAACTGGTTGGCCCGTTAGCTCAGGCTTCTTATTAACTTTTATAACTTATAAATAGCCCATAGATCCTGTCTGTGTTAGCCACGTGGTTTGGTACTTTTTCAGTGAGGCGTTCTCATCTTGCTTACTCTGCGTCTGGGTGATGGCTGCAGACTGAATCTTTCCTCTTCCCAGAAATCTCCTGTTCTCATTTCCCTGCCTCTACTTCCTGCCTGGTTGCCCTGCTTATACTTCCTGCCTGGCTATTGGCCAATCAACATTTTATTAAACAAGTACAAGAAACAAATATTTTCAGGGTAAAACCATTGTCCCACAGCACTCCCCCCGCCCCAGTTTTTTTTTTTCAAAACAACTCTGAATCTAATCTTGCATACATAGCTTTCTTCCTGACCATTATCCATACAACTTGTAACTAACACTCTAAACAAAGAATAACGTCTATAATCCATTTTTTTGGGAATGTGGGTATAGTTTTCCATGCTACTTTCTGTTGATTGCGAGTGCTGCTAATCTTACAGGGGCCTAAAATAAATTTAGAATTATGGTAAAGGACTGACTGGAAAATTCTGTGAGGCTTGATCATCTCAGGTAGCAGTCTTGAAACTGTTCTGGATGCAGAACTCAGAGGAAACTCCAACAGAGGTCCTGTGAAACATTGGATCATCCGGGCCATCGCTCCTATTGGAGATTTCTCAGGGGGTCTTTCTTGATCAAACCTGATTTTTCTTAGCCCAATCATTGCTCGGTTTTATTTGAACTTAGTGCTTATTTGTTATCGTCTGATAATTATCACTGTCAAGAATTAGATAATAATTTTAAAAAGCTTTTCTTAGGTTTGCTGTTTGGAATTTCCTATTTTATTAGATCTCAAAATTGGTAGTAGAAAAATTCTCTCACTTCCAGTTACAGGAACGATATTAGGCTGTTTTTTTTTTTTTTTTTTTCAGATTGTCTGCTTTCTGGGGTCTGTTGAGTAGCTTAAGTTGATGTGCCTGTTTTAAGTTTGCTTGCTCTGCTGCAGAGGAAGCTAAAGAAGTAGGCTCAGATCCTCCTCACTCTAATGACAAAGGACAAATGGCATTTTGACAATAAGCATACCCCATATCTGAGTTCATGAATTTAGAAAGAACGATTCAGGCCATTTAAACTTATTTTATAAGTCTACGAACACGTGTTTTCATTTTGTGAAATGTGTTGAGTGTGCCAATATCAAAACCAACTCTAAAATCTAAATCCTTCTTTTTTGAAAAAAAAAATGCAATTGTCAACATGACATGAACTGGCCCTTTTAACACACACAAAAAAACATGCTGTTGCTTTAATCATTTCCTCCTGGAAAGGAGGAATGGTCACTGGATTTGGAGTGTTTAAATGTTAAGGCTTCCAATATTTTTCTTCTGCCTGCAGACCTTCTATCTCTAGAGTATTATGTTTCTCCAGCTATACCCACCTATTGCTTTTAGTATCTCAATCTTAGTTTTTCTATAAAAAAAAATCAATGTTTCCCATCCCAATTCACACATCCATACAAGATATCACCAAAGCCCTTCTTTCTTGAAGTTATAGATTATGCCTCAGTTTCATTAGCTTTTATTTCTGCCTGGAATTCGCTTCTCCCAGTCATTCAAGGCTCCTCTGCTCATCTCCTTTTCCATTTCATTTCTTCTATAAGACCTTCCCTAACCATGCATTGAAAAATGTAAGCTATTCATAGCATTCTTTTTTCTGCCTTACTTTTTTCTTCTTAAAACAATCTAACCAAATGAATGTTTTTATTTATCTTGCAGTTTTCTCAAATAATTCCCTTAAGTGAAAGACTACGTTTGTGCATGAAATTTTAAGCAAATAAGAAGGATTTTATTATTATTTATATTATTATTAACATGCCAGTAATTGCAATGGTACCTGACATCCAGGATGCTATAAACATTAGATAGCACAGTATATATAAATGACTTTACATGGTATGACAATCTTGGCACAGAACATACTCCAGTAAATGTTAGGTAACATGCTTCCCTTTCTTAATTTGTAAAGTAGAAATGGTAATTCCAGTTTTTATCAGGTATTACCTGCAGAGACTAATTTGTGGCCTTCTGCTATAAGCTGGAAATGTTCACTGAGCTGAGATGACGGAAGGACTTTGAACATTTGATTAAAAGCAAAAGATCCGGAAATAAGATGATTGTGGACATTTGGGTAGGTTCTAGATTGAATTACAACTGTCCTTATAACACTTATGTGGGGTAGGAACTACATGGGAGAAGAGGCACCAAGGTGATAGGAAGAGACCAGAACAATATAGCCCCAAGTTAAATAATACCAGCAGCCCCGAAAGATGGAAGACACAAAGAATGAGCACTCTCTCAGAGTCAGAAGTGCCATATCCTTACTGGGCTTCAGAATTTTAGATTCCAGAGGTATGGACACAGAAATTTTTGTTGTTTTTAGTTTTCAGGTACACGATCACTTTGGAAGACAATCTTTGTTATTACAGCTCTAAGAATTTGATACAGTGTCCAGAGGAATCACTCCGAGGACTGGGGAAGGTGAACAGTGCTCAGCCCTTAGTGAGCAAATAATGAGGAAATAAAGAGCTGTCACTGCTGTGATTGTTACCAACCAAATTCTAACTCAGTCACAAACCTAGAATCGCTCAAGGAATCCCGTGGATGAGAAGGTGGGAAGAGTAGAAGAGCCAAAGGGGATGGAAGCCACCAGAAGAATAAGGTCCTCTAAATCAACTGAGCAAAACTCATATGAACTCAGAGACAGAAGCAGCCAGCACCGGGCTGACATGTTTCTCTAGATTGTATTAGAGCTGTTCTATTGCTGTGAAAAGACTGCATGGCCACAGCAACAGTCATAAAGGGAAACAGTTCATTGGGGCTGTCTTACAGTTTCAGAGGCTTAGTCCGTTATCATCATGGTGGGTAACATTGAGGCATTATGGCAGACATGGTGCTGGAGAAGGAGCTGAGAGTTCTACATCTTGATCTGCAGGCAACAAAAGTGAAGGCCACATTAGGCTGATCTTCAGCATCTTTGACCTCAAAGCTCACCCTCACAGAGGCACACTGCTTCAAAGATCACACCTACTCCAGCAAGACCACACCTCCCAATAGTGCCATTCTCCATGGGCCAATCATGGAAAGACATGAGTCTAAGGGGCCATTCCTATTTAAACTACCACATATCTTTCAGTTCAATATTTCTAGGGGATTGTTGAGTAAAAGAACAAGTGGGTCTCTGATTCTCGTGAGTAGGAGTGGGAAATTGTAATCAGGATCTATAGTCTGAGCAATGAATCTCTTTTTAATAAAAGGGAAAAAACAAACATAATTCACTTAGAAAAACACAACTGGAGCCACAATTTTTCAGACTTGGTAGACATCATGAAATAATTCAAGTTCTCATAGCTACTTTACCCAGTCTATATTTAAACTGATCTGGTTCAGTTTTGGTCGCTTACAATAATTTCTGTAGGAGTTTTATTGTCCCTGTTGCCAATTTTAACTGTGTATGTAGTTCAAGGCCCCAGACTGCATAACAAATGACACTAGAGACTGTGAGGATGCATTGTCCTTTGATACTCCAAAGCCGGGTCTAATGGCAGTCTTAAAATTCAATGAGTTCATCAGTCTGGTTTGTTTGTTTGTTTTTAACTGGTTTAAATTCCCAGAATATCTGCTCTTTGGCCTTAGCTTGACCTAGTAATATTGTAGAAGTATTGCACTTAAGCCTTCTCTCCTATAGTATGTCTGAGTGATAACTTAGATGAGGAATGTTTTCCTCTATCAATCTGTATCATGGCAGAATAAATAACTGGCTAAGGTGCTCTCTAGGTCACAAACCACCCATGGCTGTGCTCTCCACATTTCTGGGAATCCTTCCGATTCTCCTCATGCAGATGACCATTTTGCCCTGTCTGTTCAGGACAGTGACCTGACATTTTAGTGAGCACCCAATTAATTTGTTAAAAAAAAAAAAAAGAACAAAGTGACTCACAGCATGACAATTGCACCACAGCACTGGAATTGCAGGTGCACACCCGGGGAAAAGTGCTATGCCAGGCATCCTCTTCATCTCGGAGTCAGGAGGCAATGCCCTGGGCTCTCCATCCAATAAAGTCATTTGGGGGAAAGTGGGAAGAAGGAGCGCTGAGTAAATCACTGACCTCCAAATTCTCAGGAGGCCAGGATTACAGTAAGGGAGAAAATCAATCAGGGTGTTTCTCTACTTCTACTTCCTTATTAGAAAAGGACCACACAGAGTGAGCATCAGTAACAAAGTACAACTGTGAAAACAAGACTTTGGCAGGAAAGAAAGGTGTGAGCAGGAAGGTGAGAAGGGTGTATTTGGAAGCAGTCCACCTCATTTTCCCTGGAAACAGTGAGCCAGTAGCATAAATCAAGAAAGGGCTTCAAAGCATTCATTATCTTTGAAGATCATTTATTATGTACGTCTGAGGCCAGCTTGGTACTTTATGAAGGAGCAAGTCGATGTGCAGTAAGTGTGCTTGAGTTACTAAGAAATGAAATAACATGTTGACTCTTTTTAACAACAAAAACAACCAAAATAGCCTCTATTGAGCAATATATTTCAAAACCAATTGAATAAATAAAATTCCAGAAGGTTTTTATTTTTTCTAGAATGCTCTAAAACCAAAGAGAGGCAGAATCTTATTCGGAGTAGATATCTTTATTTAGAAAACAAAACTTTTTTTCTGTCCTGATTAAAATAGTATTTGTGTAAGAGTGAATATTTTCCACATCTGTATAAATAGAAGGTTAAAATAGTAGGGGGATAATTTTATTCTTATCAGTGTTTCTGTTCATTTATTTCACAATTCTATTTTATACAAAGGTCAGTGAAAGTCATGGCAGTGAGTGTCTATATGAGTTACAGAGGCCAAATATTTCCCTTAAACTAGTAAACAAAAATAAAGTATCAAACTTCAAATGAAAGTCTTGTCTATTTTAAAAGGTAAACATTAGCTTTGGAAGAACAAATGGAATGTTCTTCACAGGTTTGGCAAGATGAGTGGAAACTGTTATTCATGGACTCTTTTTTTTTAACAAGTGATAATTTGTGACAGGCTAAATTAGTGCTGGAAAAACAAGTTATGGTGGATTGTAAGCAACAATTTTATGAATATGCCACAGAGACTCCAAAGCTCTAATGCACAGGGAATGGTCCCTAAATATATGATAGTGATTACCTTAGAAACCTCACACAGCTCAAAAACATCTAGATCATTATCCTAAGTTAAATTGCTGATAATTTTTACATGTACACAAAATATATCCAAAGCCTTGACTATAATTTTCTTTCTATAATAAATATAGATGAATTATCAGTGTTTGGTTTTTTACAAACGATTGGTTAGCAGTTATAATTCAAAAAGACACATTTTTAGATGTCAGAAATTTCAAGATAGTGAGCAGTATAAACTGGAAATGGAAGTTTAAGTGTAGGAGGTCCTTCTGTGTTTGTGTTGCTTTCATTGATTTATAAAGAAACTGCTTTGGGACTGTTGATAGGGCAGCACTTATGTAAGCAGGGAAGACAGAACTGAATGCTGGGAGAAAGAAGGGTGGAGTCGGAGAGCTGCCCAGAGCCGCCACCAGAGTAAGACATGCTGAATCTTTGCCAGTAAGCCACTGCCACATGGCAATATACAGATTAATAGAAATGGGTTAAACTAACATGTAAGAGTTAGTCAATAAGAACTAAGTTAGAGCTAGTGGGCCAAGTGGTGATTTAATTAATACTGTCTCTATGTGGTTATTTTGGGGCTGAGCTAGCCAAGCAGCCAGGAATAAGCAAGTGGCCTTCCTTTTACAGATTGGCACCCATCGTGGGGCATGAACCCACAACCCTGAGATTAAGAGTCTCATGTTCTACCAACTGAGCTAGCCAGGCAGCTGGGAATGAGCAAGCAGCCTTCCTGTCACAGATTGGTGGGCAGCCGGGACAAACAAACAGCCTCTCTATGCAATGTTTAAATATATAGTATGCCTGGCCTTAGGCTAGACAGAGATAATGAGAGAAACAGTATGGCACCTAAGCTTACACATTTCATTAATATATCAAAAATGACACTCAAGACAATAATGGGAACATATACATACAATGCTATATATGCTCAAAAAAACCAAAGATGACTTAATGGAGGGTGAAGTAAGGCTGATTGAAAATTTTAGGATTTAGCTCTGTTTGGGGTAAAAAATTTCAATTTCTTTAATTGTGTGTGTGTGTGTGTCATGTTTAACTAAGACATAACCAATATTAGAATCTGTTTCATTAAAAGAAGACTCCATTTTTTTCTTTCATTATTCAAGTCAAGTGAAATTTTCCAAATCTCAACCTAGTAGATAAACAGCAGTCATGATTCTCAAAGTAAAAGGGAGTAAGGATTTAGCTGGAGTGTCTCAGGCATTGAGAATTATCACAAAAGGATGCATAGTGAACAGGAGGGCCTTTCCAGTAGACGAGCAAGGCCTGGAAAGGTAGTAAATCCCTCAGCTATGAAAGGAATAAAGCTGATTATCTGGAAGGTAAAAGGGATGTTGGTCCATATGAGATCCTGAAGGATAACATGCCAGCCCAAGAGTGTAGGCATCAGTGTCAGATTGACAAAGGACTTGCTCTTGACTCTTGAGTTAGGTATATTAAAACAAATAATACTTAGGAAAGGCATTCTTTCTTGTACCACTGTAGAGGATTGAAAAGGAAAATTGAGAGTGGAGAAAATGGATGGAAAGAGATGAAATAGAAATATGTTGGATAAGTGCAGCCAAGATGAGGCAACTATGGAGATAAAATGAAATTAACAGAATTTCTTCTGTTCCAAAGGAAATTTAAAGCTATGACTTCAGATCTGTGAAAATAAACCAATTTATTGTAGCCAAAATTCTCTCTGTCCTCCCTCCCTGTGTGTACACAATTTTGCTTCTGGAATTAAAAGACAGTTAGCATGGGAGCAACATTCATAAATTAGAGTGCATCCCGATTCTAAGGGCTCAGTATGTCTACATCTCATGTCTAGTCACCATTTCTTCCTCTAAGTTGGCACTTTCCTTGTTTTACACTGGTAAACATAGAGCTAAGCTATACAAAGAGGACACAATTTCCCTTTCTAGTTTTTTTTTTTTTGATGATCTTATAAACTTGAGTGGTTAAGTAAAATATTTTTGTATGTGTCTAAAAAGAATGAAAATCAATGTTTTCATTTATTTGTTCTCCTTCTTCACTTGGGTTCTTCCTCCAATGCACAGTCCACCTTGGATGGGAAGAAAGCGTTAGATTGCAAAATCTCTGTTCAAACAGTATCTCACCATTTCTCCCAGAGTAGTTTGCACATCTGGTGGTGTTGGTGGAGGGTTTGAAAGGTTCTCTAAAAAATCTGTGTAACCTGGCATATGAAAAAGATACAAATTATGGATCTAAAGTTATGTAGAATGAAGAGAACAAAACATAAAGCATGAAGTTTTCATATCTGATCTCTCACAAGTTGAGTGTCTCTGGTGTTAAATAGAGAAAAATAGGAAGGACAGAAATGGATGTAGTTTGTGGCTCTGTTTTCCAGTTTTACAAATCAAGGCCAGATATGTTGTACTCATTTTTTTTTTTAACTTGGGATAGTGAGGTATGATTTTAAGTGTCAGTAATATAATTATCTCCATTATGGGATGGTTGAGATGGAGAAAGGGTGGATATGGGAGCAGGGAAGTAGATATCTTAATTAAGGGAGTCATTTTAGGGTTGATAAGAGACTTGACTCTAGAGGGGTTCCCAGGTGTCCAAGGAGATGTCAAGGAGATGTCCCCTGGGCAGCAGAGGAGAGGGAGCCTGAACTAACCTTATCCCATAGCCACACTGATGAATATCTTGCATATCACCATAGAACCTTCATCTGGCGATGGATGGAGATAGAGACAGAGACCCACATTGTCTTATGACATTTGTTTTCAAATAGATAGATAGATAGATAGATAGATAGATAGATAGATAGATAGATAGATAGATAGATAGATATACTTGTTTTTACTGGTGTTAAAAAAACACTGTCAGTTTTCTTTTTTTCTTTTTTCTTTCTTTTTTTTTTAAGAGACAGGTCTACAGGTAAAATCACCACTGCTTTCCGTTTCCAGAGAACTGGGGTAAGTTATTCCTTACTTAGTCTTTGTGTTCACATGCCACCACCACTTGCGGTTAAACTCTAGGACATTAGCGAGGCAATGAAGTGACTCCCCACACTGCTCCCAGCTGTCAGGGAGGTTTTAGATCTGGATAGCATGTTAGTGCAATCTGCTATTTTGAAGGCAGCAACGAAGAATAGGGAAAAAATGAAAAGAAAGAAAAAACAGGAGATAATGAAGAAAGAACGGTGACTACGGAAATGAGATGATGGTGTCTGCTGACATCTCTGGGTGGTAATTCCCACTCAGTACTCTTGCAGAGGGCCCTGTTCAGTTCCCAGCATGGCACCTTAGAACCCTTCCCCAGCTACAGCTGCAGGGCTGCCTTCTCTCTGCAGGAATGAGGTACAAAGACAGCGTGCTTATATGCAGGCGAAGCGCTCACATATACAAAACATGAATCCATCTTGGAAAGGTGAATTCCATTTCATCATCCGAATGTGGGTATTGTGAAACCCTACTAGCTTTCAAGTTCTCCACTATCCACAATTCCAGACACCCACTGGGAGGAAGTTGTGAAACTCATTTTTCTTGGACAATGGGGAGAACTTTACAAGTACTCGGAAACTACCAGGGTAAGCAAAGGTTGCCAGCACCCATAAAGCCAATCATCTTCCTCCCACTCATCAGGAGACTGGGCTAGGGCATGGGCTCTTTGGGTGTGTATATGGGAGTGTTCTTTGAAGCATGGAGCAGCTAATGCTTAGCAGCAACTCCCATCTTTGTGCCAAAGATATCGCCACACTGAAGAAGGAACCAGACAAGAGGCTAGTCTTGTACAACTTTCACATGTCTTGGGGAAACAAAAATAAAATAATAAAATAAAATTAAAAAGTAGATATCTTCGCATAGGATTTGAAATTAAAACTGTAGGAATAAAGGACTGGGACTTGAAGATAACATTAGACTTCTCAAACAGCTGAAATTGTGAAAATTTTTGAGATCTGGCTAAGATAAACTTGAAAGACAAAGAGGTGGCTTAATAAAGGACATTTCATAATCATTTATTAAGTTTTAAAAACAATATTTTATACACAGCAAAATAGCTTAGATATTAAATAAAATTATAATAGGTTGATTTGTTATAGGTTCAAACAAAAGAACAAGAAAAAAAATTAAGGTCACCAAACCCCTGCGTCAAAACCATTGTTAAAATCACTATTTCTGAGAGTGCCGGTTTATGGGAAGAATAATATTTATTAAAATACTAAAATCTTTCCATGTTTTAAGGGATTCCTCACTGAAGACAACTCTTTCGCATTGGCATCACAGACACTTTGCCTTTGCTCTTTCCCACAGATAAAAACATAGCTTATTTCTCATGCCTATGTCTACCCCCAGAATTCCATCCTTGTCCCAGACTTTTTAACAATTTTATTTAGAGTTAACTTTCCTACCATATTATTTACCCATTACAAAATGTATAATTAAATGACTGTTAGTATTATTTGGGTCACTTAAGTGAGAAACCCCACTCTCCAGAGCTACAATGTGCTGTCCTACACTACTCCATAATCCGTCAGCAGCCAGCCCTACTGACTAGTTGTTGTCAGGGGGTAAATCTATTCAGGACAATTTAAGTGCATGGAATCATGTAATACATCATCTCGTTTTATTTACTAATACCTTAAGGTATTATGAATCAGAATCTACATTTTTATTGCCATATAATGTTATAAGGATATATCAAATTTTATATCCATTTATAAGTTAATACATGTTTGATTCGATTCCCTCTTTTGCCATATGAATAATGCTGTATTGAATGAATATTAGTGTGTGAATTGTTGTATAGAGCTATGTTCTTATTACCTATCACGAGTAGCACATGGTGGATATAAGTTATATAATGGTCTCACCTTTTAAGGAAAAGGCTGTTTTGCAAACTGGCCATTCCTCTTGCTAACATATCACAGTGAACACTTACTGCTCTCTTCCTTTTTGTTTGAGCCATTCCAGTCCATGTTATTCCTGTCACAGTGGCTTTGATTTGCCTTTCTGTCATTGTTAGTTACGTAAAAACATTTTTATTTATCCACTCAAATATTTGTATAGCTTCTTTGAAAAACATATAAATGTAATTATTTGGCTGATTTTAATTGCACATTTTAGAGCTGTCCTTTAAATTATAAGACATTTTTGTTTTGTTTTGTTTTCCCTTTTCAAGACAGGATCTTTCTACATAACCCTGGCTATCTTCGAACTTATGTCTGGCCTTGAATTCACAGGGATCTGCCTGCCTTGTATTCTATTGCTGGTATAAATGGCACAGTTCAGGACACCTGTCTAAGCTATTAGACTTTCTAAATGTTCATTTTGTTGATATCTCTGTAACTTCTTGTTTGCATTGCTACTGTCATGATTAGAGATGATTGTTTATTATAAAGTTATGAAGAATAAGTTTATCTTTTTTATTTAGGTATTTGGTTCATTTTAAAATCGATTTTAAATGTGGTGTGAGCTACACACACAACTTCTTTCCTTGGTATGCAAATTTCCAATTGTCTTACAGCTATCTGCTTAAATGTCTATTCTTCCCTCCAGTGAATTGTCTTGGCACTAGATTTTAATTTCAGTCCTCTGCTGAATTTCCTCTATCAGATATATTCTTGGCATATTATTTTTTACTATAAAATTAGACACTCAAAATTTGGTAGTAAATTTCTTTCTTCCCTGGTGGAGACCTAGAGACTTTTAGCTATTGGCTACAAGTGGGAGGTGCTTCTCCCAGTTTCCCAAGCCACCACATCCACCCAAGAAGCAGCTTGTTAAGCTGTTTTCGCACCTGTTCCAGACCACAGCTTATGATTAAAAATCTAACTTTCTCAAACTCAGCTTTATAGAATAATTAGTTTGAAGGCTCAGATCCTAAATTTCCAATCTCCTAATGGTATTTACACATAGATGCTCTGCTACAACCCAGAGAATAGAGTGCCATCTTTACAACCTATTGAACACAGTGTTGTATTCTTATTTTCCATGTAGTCAACAGGACTACAATGCCAATGTTATTTCTAACAGTCTGCGATGCTTTGTCTCCTGTTATTGACCAGATTGTCTTTTGTTTGTTTGATACACAGTTAAATCTGAATTACTTCATTGGGGATTGAATCTTAAGCAATGGCTATATTCGTTTTTCAGTGTTACCATAACAAAGAATTACAGACTGGGCTGCTGTCTCACCATTCTGAAAGACAGAAACCCGACAACAGGGGATAGCAAGATTAGTTGTGTCTGTGGTCTGAGGTCTGTGAGAATTTATCTTCCCACCTCTCCTCCCTCTTGGTATTTCTGTCATCCATCTTTGTTGTACCTTTCTTCTGCTACATCTTCCTGATGCCTATTTTTAGTTTTTCATGCTGTTGTGCATGTGTTTGTGTATGTGCGCACACGTGTGCATGTGCGTGCACACCCATATATCCCCTTTATTTAAGAACCCTGGCTGTATCCAGTTTAGGGTCTAGAGTACTCTTGGCATCATCAACACTTAACTCTTACACCTTTAATGGCCTTGTCTCCTAAAACCTTAGTCTGAGCTTCTGGTGCTTAGAAGATTAACATAGGACTCTTGAAGGACAAGGTTTAACTCATAGAAAAGACAGAAGGAAAAGTGAGATTAAAGAACCCTAGAGAGAAAATCTTCACAATCACCCTTGACAACTCCAGACTTAAGATGTGTCACAGCCAGGGCACCCATAAGCACCACAGGAACCGCCATCATAGGATATGGGTAGACAGAGACACAAGACTCAGGATCCACTTTGAGAATTTTCCCCATTACTGTTTACATATTGTTGACTAAGACAAGAGACATCCTGCTAGCAAAGCTTCAGGAAACAGGCTCCTAAAGCCCTTTACAAGTTCTTCCTTCTGAACTGCTCTGCCCTTGTGGCGTTGTCGCTCAGGAGGACAGTCCTTCTGGCTTTCTCTACTTCTTGCAGTTTTCCAGTCACAGGGTCATTTCTGGGTCAGCATTGTTTCTGAGAAAGGAACTTTGGACCATTTGGACCCCAACACAGCAGATTCCTACCCTTTCCAAAAGTTTATTTTGGTCACAGGACAGGAACCCCGTAAAGAAGCTCTGAGAGCGAGGTTCATATTGGGAAAGTTTGTTAAGGAATTGAAAAGGTTTCCTGAGTAGAGATATTTAAAGAACTCATGGATTTTATAGAGTATTCTCATATAACATGTTTACTTAAAGATAAAAAGAATACAGTGCCACAAAAGAAAATGAACTGGCAAGCACCGAGGTCAGAAAGACATCCAGTCGCTAGTGCACCGGGCTCTTCCATAGGTACATGCTGCATCTCTGGATGTGATGTGTGAACACATATAAGATGGATGTGTGAACATTTGGCCTTGAGAGACCTCATGTGGACACGTCAAAGAAACTTTTATGCTTCGCTGGTCATCTTGTCATACCAAGCTATTTAACCAACAATGTCATTTGGAGTAAAAGAAAATGGCCCAAAAGATTGGCACAGAAGTTATATGCTTTTAAAAGCATGCGATAGATCCCACGGCCCTAGTCATGGCCAAGAGTCCAAGTCAGACATCCAAGTACCGCTAGATGTAAAGATGATGAGGGTGTGGAAGGAGTCAAACCGGAAAGAAGATGAACAACACCCGAGTTTCAGCAGAGTTGTTAAGCAATCCTAAGGATATGCTCTGCATGGACTGTCAGAGGTGCCCCAGTTGAGGCAAGGAGACAAAGAAGAAAACATTTATTGCCTTCTCAATTTGGCACTTCATAAGACTTGAATATGCCTAACATGCTAGGTTATAGTATACCATTAACCAAATTCGTAGTCTTAGAGAAACAACTTTCTGTGGTCAAGTTCCATTCCAACCGTAAAAGTAAGTTTGGAGCTGAAATATGTATGCCTCAGCTGAGGAATGACGGAATCTGCTCTGGAAGGCCAGAAACGAGAGTAGTGCAGGGTATTATACATTCTCCTATACATGCTACTCTGGTGTTTTTCTAGTAGTTACTGATTTGCTTACATTTTCAGAGATAATTCACCCAGCTTATCATCAGAAAAATTTAACTGATCCAATCATAGATAAAAGCAATTCCCACTTTGTTTAAGTAATTTCATTTTTATTTTCTTTATCTCCTCACTGGGGCAAAATAATCACCATGCATCTTGCTTTCAACCAGTGTAACCAACCCTATAAAGAGAAAGGCTATATTTATATTCCAAATAATAGCGACCATAGTGTTGTGGGCATTGGAGTTACTCAGAAAACCTGACTTCTGATGAGCAGCATAACAGTACTCTCCAGATAATCCACACCCTGATAACATGAATCAGAAAGTAGGACAGCAGAAAATCAGCCACACGTTCATGCAACAACTGCCATAGAATCTTCCTTCAAATAGAGGTATAGTTATCAAAGTCTCAAGGACCGAGAAAAATAGGGCTCATGCAGCCATAGGAAAGGGCAGTCAGTCTCTTCAGTCCAAGATGAGATAGCAGACTGCCAACAAGTTTACATTGTGCAGTAGCAGATGAAACCAGGATATACAGGTCTATAGTCATTGACTAGGTGATCATTCAGGTAGCAAGTAACGTTTCTATTCACGGGGGTCAGACCTTATCCCCTGAGTTGGTGTTGAAATCTAAATATCTCTTGCAAGACTAGAAGTTGATAACAGAGCTGGGCATACAGAGTTAAAGCTCTTGTGGAACATGCCCGCGGCTCTGAGTCCGCACAGGCAAGGAAGGAAAATAACAAAGAATTGGGAGGAATGGAGAGGGCTGGGTTTATGTAAAGATCTCAAGCTCTTGGGTTGAGTTTCAGGGATGGGCACCTCTAATGAGCAAGAAGGATAACCACACCAAACTTGGGAGCCATAGCAATCCTATGTGTCAGTGACTAGCACCCATGTGATGGAGAAGGAGAGATAGTGCCTTAGAAACAGCGTAGGAACTTAGCCATTGAAGGAACCACTGGGGGAAACTCAGAGACTAAGAAAACTAGATGAAACCTCTGCGCTTTCTGAAGACAACCATGTTTTTGAGTATAATCCCAAAGTCCCATTTCATTTAACATTTGCCTGAACTAAACGCCCGACTCTCCGTGACATTTTGTGGTCACCTTACCAGTCCTAGGATCGGAAGAATGGGAATTGAAGTAAACCCGAAGCTCCTCCTCCATAGCCTCTCACTACAGCTGAGACACTTGAGAACAGAAGGCAGCAGCTTTTACCCGAAGGCTCCAAGTCTTTGAACACTTGGTCCCCAGTAGCCCCACTGTTTGGGAGAGCTGTAGAATTGTTCGGCAGCGGCTAGATGGAGAAAGCAGATAGCAAGGCGATGCTCACTGTAATCTCTAGTCTGCCCCATACTGCCATTCTGCTGTTTCTTGTCCTTCCTGCATCTCCAGGCACACTGAGATGTAAGCAATTTCATTCTGCGGTGCTCTCACAGGTTTCCCCTCCCCCTCTGGCCACCCTGCTTCCAATGCCGCCAAGATGGTCTCTGTCATCCAGCTGTGTGCCAAAATAGATCTCTCCTCTTCACAGCTATTTCTTCACAGGCATTTGGTCATAGCAAGGAGAACTCTATGTACTGTTTGGATAAAAGAAGAAAAAACTAAGTAATATGAGCTAAAAAAGGAAGAAAAGGAAAAGGACTACCTGCCTAAGGAGAGAAGCAAACACACTCTGGTGTTCCAGTTCAGGTTTCTTGTATTCTCTTACTAGGAGGGTTGCATTTTTAAGCAGTACTAACCACCATTGCCTTGTGATATAATTAATAGTTCCTCTTTGAATGTGATATTTCTTTCTCTCCTTAATTTTTTTTCTTATTATTGGAAAATAAGTCTGGGGCTTCCAAGTGGAGTTGGTGGAATTTGGCAAAGGCTAATTTAACAGAAGCAATTGTGGTGAAAAGACAAAAGCAACCCTGTTTTTTAGTACTTAGTACATATGCTGGAAGCTGTGGGACATGAGACCAAAAGCAGCATCTCCCAACGAAGCTGTCTCCACTGGAGCAGAGCTGCGGAACGCCAGGGAGGGTGTACATTTCACTGATTTACTTTCATTTGGGTGAATTTTGTGGCTTCAATCTAACATCCCCACTCCTGGGAAGCCAAGTTCTTCAGAGACTGGAGATCTTAAATCCTTAGGCCAAGGTAGAGTCTTTAATTGAAAAATAATCATATTCTTTCTTTTTCGTTTCAAGGGGTAAAAAAAATTTAAATCACTATATTTTTTCCTTTTTAGTCCTAAGAGAGGTTTCCCCATTCATGACATAATTGAAGTTTTCAAGCCTAAAACATCTTTAAATCGGGAACAAATCAAGGCTAAATAGGATCCCTCTTGAAGCTTGTGGAGCTACCATGAAACTCTCAGAGGGCTCAAAGTAGGGCAGTATTGTAAGAAACGAGGCTAGAAATAAGGGCAGGGGGCCGATGGGGGAAAAGAGTTTAGCAAATAATCACCTCAGGAAACGTTTACTAAAACTTGCAAACTTTATAACCTAGGTGACCACCAACATGAACTTAAAGTTTATTTCTGTTGAAGTACAAACAAATGACAAAGAAGAAATGCATTCTCCAAGTACCGTTTCTTCTGTTTAGTTACTGCAAGGCAGTACAATGCGGTGGCAGAGAGGAAAGCTGGACTTTATACCTAACAAGGTGTGTGACCCTGTCTACACAGGGTGAGCTCTCAGCTTCAGCACCGGTGAGAAGCTCTGGCCATAAGACTGTGTTACCTCGTTGGAAGACTGTGCCCAATTAACATAGGATTTTAAAATACTTAAAATTAGCTTCTCTAATATGGTTTTCATTCTGCCAGCCAAAGTCAAGAGAAATTTGAATGGCTTCTGGGAAAGGATATTTCAGGTTTCCCACTGACTGAGATGGTTTTCTTGATTCAGCTTTCTATAATCGCTTCCTGAGCTCCATTTCAACTCCCCCAATTCAAATAACAGTTGACTCTTGCACACGTGGGGATATTTATCCACATAGTCTGGACGACAAATTTGCTTTGGACGACTGATGCTTCTGTTTTCAATGTAGTTTTAGAACCCAAGGCGTGGTCTTCATCCTGAGGCAGAGTCACATCCCTCATGACCCTAATAGACTAATCAAAGCCACCCGAATACTATTTAAGTCCCTAGTGATAGAAGGGATGGGTGCTTTAGTACCTACATTTGAGAACTTCTCTCCTATAAAGCATTTTAATTTTCCCTTATCCGTTTGTGCTTAGGCTGTATATGTGTGTGTGTGTGTGTGTGTGTGTGTGTGTGTGTGTGTGTGTGTGAGAGAGAGAGAGAGAGAGAGAGAGAGAGAGAGAGAGAGAGAGAGAGAGAGAGATATTGTACAGATACAGATGCTGGTACATTTGTGTGGGTGTATGCCTGTGCAAGGGAGGACCAGAGCTTACTATCAAGAATCATATTCCATTATTCTGCTTTGTTCTTTGAGGCAGTGGCTCCCAGTCAAACCCAGAGCTTACTGATACAGCTGGCATCTCATGCTTTTTTTGGTGAATTAACACCTAAATATGTTAATATTTCCCAAGGAGGAAATCATTGCCAAATTAAAAGGATTTTAATAGCTTTTTCACTGTACTGTTACCTCATGAGAATAAAGTTGGTATAAACTTGCCTAACTTTGGTAGCTGTAACAAGGACTGTATCAAGAAGATTGTTAGTTTTATGATAGCTTGAAAAGAATAGGAAACCTTTAGAAAATGATTAAATATTGGTGCATTTTGTTCTTGGAATATGGGATAATCCGTAACCTTAAAGACAGTTTGATTTTTAAATATTTTTTCAAATTCTATTCTAGCTTTGCAAAAGTTAAAGTTAAGGGGACACAGTACACTAACACACACACACACACACACCACTAATAAGGCTACATCTCAGAAAGAAAATTCAAAATGAAATGTGCTCTTTAATCTCGGTGAAATTTCATGAAACATTCTTTTGACTTGAATAACATTTTCTCTTGAAGTAATTCAAAATTCAGAGCTATAAATATTATAAATGTATTTATTTAGAGGCTACAAATAGGCAAGTAAAGAGCAAACAAACATTGTTTTGTTGATTATCTGCCAGATGCAGAATAGAGTAGCTGGTTGTAGTGGTTTGAATGACAAGGGCTGCCGCAGCAGACTCATACATTTGAATTGGTCCCCAGTTGGTGAAACTGTTTGGGAAGGATTAGGAGATGTGGTCTTGTTGGAGAAGATATGCTGCTTAGGGTGGGCTTTGGTGGACTAACATTCTCTGGGGAGCCTCAGGGACACAGTACTTGAGTCTCATAATTTGCCAAGGTTAAAGAAATACGCCCGAGCCGGGCGTTGGTGGCATACGCCTTTAATCCCAGCACTCGGGAGGCAGAGGCAGGCGGATCTCTGTGAGTTCGAGACCAGCCTGGTCTACAGACCAAGTTCCAGGACAGGCTCCAAAGCCACAGAGAAACCCTGTCTCGAAAAACCAAAAAAAAAAAAAAAAAAAAAAAAAAGGCAATACGCCTGAATCTTCACAGAACTGTTCTAGTGGAGTACATAATCAAACCCACATGTGCTCACTGTTAATATCAAGTCATTGGCCTGCCTACAAGAACAAAAGAATCAGCGTTCTTCAAAAATAAACAGCAAAATCCAGACAAAGAACAATATGCAGGAATAAGCTCCCGTAAGGATCCAATTCAAGTCTTAGGACTTGGCAGCGAGTACCTTCCCCTGCTTAGCCACCTCTCGGGCCAACCTCACTTATCCTTCACAGGACATTTTATCTCTTTATTCTACTGTTAGACTATTTTCTGTGTGATATCAATACACATTTATTTTTTTTATTATGCTTGTCTGGTAAGTTATTGTTGCTTGAATTTCTGAGTCTTTTAAAGGATTATCTCGGCCACTACATCTAACTGAATTTAATTGAAAAACCCTAATCCTGCTCTAATGTGCTATCCAGTGCTTTATTCCTTAGAGTATTGCTGGGAATAGAGAGACCATGGTTGTTATTTTAACTGTCAGAATTTAATACCATAAAAGCAGGTGAGGACTAAATAAACCAGATGCAGGCAACTTGAGATAGTAACTAAAGGCAATGACAATCAACCCTAAGCCTTAGGACAGCAAGAGTGTCTGAACCTGCAGAGCTAGACATGTTACCTCATGATATTTCTGACCAATGCTGCTGCTTCAGTGACTCAGAGGAGAAATTTGCCGACACTGGAATTCAGACTTTTGAGGGGAAGCTATACTGTTGCTCAATGAGGCTAACCTGGGGGTGTGGAAAGAACTTAACATCAGGAACACATCTGCACTGTGCTGTGAAGAATAGGTTCAGAGAAGGCCAGTAGTCCTTCAGTTGGACATGTCCTAGTTTGCAATATCTCTCTTAAGCCCCTCCAGCTAATGCTACCAGCAGAACACCTGACAAAGAAGACGAAATTTGTAGAGTCCCAGTCCTGGTGGAGTGCTAATGTTTCCACGATCACTAGGAATTTAGTGTCCCAGAGAAGAGGCTGAATGCTACATCACGGTGATGGTTGTTTTGGGATAATCTATTTATCTCCAGAGTTATTTTATTACTACTAATGTATGTCATGACATTACTGTACATTGCTTGGTCTGGAATGCAATAACTCTTCCAACTATATCACTGTCTGTGACTTGGGTGTGTGAATCATTGATTATTGTTTATTTTTTATTTGTTCTATTTTGTTTTTGGTAGACATAGAGTTGTTATTCAGTGTTGGGGTTCCAGTCATTCATACTTACTTCATCTCCTTCATCATAAGAAGAACTATTCAAATATACATGTTTTACTTTTTATTCAATTTTCTGAAGTACCACTTCTGTGGGGATTCCTTAAGGCATTCTTGATTTCTTGAAATTCTCCCTATTGTGTCTTTTATTTTTCCTCTTATTTTAGAATTTTGTAATATTATTTGCTTTTGATTTTCCTTCTGAATTTCAACTTTTTTCATAAACATCACAACTCCTTGAAATTTCCTGCTGAAATCAACATTTTTATTTCTTCCAGAATACTCACTATATAATTTTCAGAGGTGTTTACTGCTTTTAGATGTCCTACAAATGCTATTTCTATAATTTCTTTCCTTAGGTCATGGCTCTGGTATTGTTTTTAATTTTTCCAAAGATATAAGCAAAAATGATATATCATCCTCAAATTCACTATTTCCACTCATGAGTGTGTGGACTGTCTATGTAACTTCAGCCACATCCGAAAGTGCAAGCTTGTGTACCCAACTCCTAATAGAATTCTTAACTTGCCCAAAATTTCAGATCATTGACTTCTGGGGTGAAATGCTTGACTGTCTCTATTTACCTGGCTCTTCAATCACTAGTTAACATGCCATGACAGCATCAATTCCAGGCTGTTCTTCTAGCACCGTCATTTATGAATTCTTTCCCATCTTTGTGTTTCCTTTCAGGGTTTGTTCTTAAAGGACTCCCACTTTGAGTGGTGACTAATTCTTCTTGCTTCACCAGTAAGCAGATTGCTTTTCCAGTTACCCAACTTGACACTGAATGAAAATGTACTTTCTATTAGTAAAGCAAAGTTTCTTTTTAAAAAGAAGGCATAGATCAAGTCCCCCTCCCTCATCAGCTCGAAGAGCAATCAGGGTTCCCTGACCTGTGGGAAGTCCAAGGACC
>NC_022035.1:10803250-10809083 GCF_000317375.1 Microtus ochrogaster | reverse complement strand
CTCTGTAGACCAGGCTGGTCTCGAACTCACAGAGATCCGCCTGCCTCTGCCTCCCTAGTGCTGGGATTAAAGGCGTGCGCCACCATCGCCCGGCCAGTTTAACGGTTTGATTAGCTGTTTCACATGTGCTTGATCCTGGATACTCTAGAAACCAAAACTTGGGAGAAGATTTTGGACTCCGTGAATTCCTGCTATCAGCAGTAACGTAGAAGGAAAAGTGAGGTGAAGCATGATATTGAGAAACACTAAGTCATATGGTACCATATCGACCAAATTTCTCTGCTATGATCCTTTCAAAAAAGCATCAGCCAGTAGAAAGCCCAGGAGTGGGATCAGAACGGAGCTGGGAAGAGTTCTTAGAACCAAGGAAGGTAAGACTTACTTATTTCCAAGATTTTCCTTTCTCCCATTTCCCAATGGACTAAGTGTCCTGAAGAGGAAGCTAACACTGTTGCATGACTGAGTTGTTTCAAGTGCTTTTAGATGATAAAAGTGTATATTTTATTCAGGTTTAGGTGGAAGGAGAAACCAAGTCTGAGCATAGAGAGCTGCTCATCCTGATTGCACAGAATTAGTGAGAAGGGAAGTTTTAGCAACTGAAAACCACAACTCCTTGGCTGTTTCTGGTGAAATCAGTGATCCTGGAAGAGAAAAGCCTAAGGCAATCAGAGATAATTAATATATGTAATATACAATATACAATATGTGGTACCTTATTACTAATCCTGAGCTGTTGTTAATTCTTGTATTGACATACACCATTAAGGTTCAGTATTACTTCTCTAGGTTTTTAGGAATTTGGGGGCAAGGTTTTTGATACGTGTGAACAGCAGAGTTTATTCTTTTAATAGGAGATTTTTGGTGGGAGCATAGTGGTTGTTGATAGAGAGTACTCATGGCCATAAAAGTAACTTTGATATTTTTGTGAATACCTCAGAGAACTGTAAGATTTTACTCTTTAGCCGCTTTAACATATAGCTAATAATTATCAGTATGTCAATTTGTAAAGTTATTCTAGCTGGTTTATTCTTAATGAAAGATGAACCCTAATTTAGTAGTTGACATTGTTTAATTCCTTTTCAAATTAAAAAGCATTCAGTCTCTGCTGGAATGCTGAGCATTTGACATGTCGCAACTTCTGTTTACATTTTCTTTTGCAGGAGTTGGCTGATTTTGATGAAATGCAGAAAGCTAATAAGAGGTATCAGGATAAAGTATAAAATTGTTTTATGTGGTGAGGGAGATAGCTCAGTATGAAAAGTGCTTGTCACACAAACCCAAGGGACCCGAATTCTACAAGTTCCCCACATTTACATAGGCTGGCCATGGTGGCTCGTATCTATAACGCCAGCAGTATTCCTACAGTAAGACAGGAAGCAGAACAGGAGATTCCACAAACACTTGCCGACCAGCTAGTCTGGCATTTGCAGTGGCCAACCAAAGCATAAACGAAAGAGAGAAGGAGAGGGACAGATGAAGGGAGAGATTGCTTCAAACATGGTAGAAGGCAAGGATCCTTGAGAGCGGCTCGAGAGGTGGCTAAGATCAGAAAGACACTTGCTGTCAAGTCCCAAGATTTGAATTTGACTCTCAGGACCCTTACAAGAGCTTATTCCTGCATATTGTCCTTTGTCTTTCACATGAACAGCATGGCATGTGCTGGTGTGTGTGTGTGTGTGTGTGTGTGTGTGTGTGTGCGCGCGCGCGCGTGCGCGCGCACGCGCGCGCACAAGCTCACGCGTGCACGTACATGTTCACACCACAAATCAAAATAATAACTAAATAAAAATTTTTAAAATAGGTAGCATTTTTCCACACTAATCTCCAAACTTGATTATGTAAGTCATAATTTGTAATTCACAAATTAGGAAAACTAAAATCTGACCTACTTTAGACTCTTGAATAGATAATGATATAAATTACTTCCATCTTGAGGAATCTCGGTCTGAAAAATCAATGGCACAATCTCTTCTTTTGACCCATTGTATGTTACCTTGTACAATACAGGCAGAGGTACTACGACTACAAGCGTAGGAAAAAAAACCTCTGAGATTGCTCTTTAGTACGTGGAAAGTGAATGTCACAGACCAAAATACGCGCTGGACACACATCTGCAGCTATCTGAAGCATGTTATGAGGAAGTTGCAAGTTTCTTTGTTCAATATAGAAGAGAGAAAGATGACCTGGATACATGCACTGTATCCCCAAACACACAAATAGTTCTTTTCTGGATCAATGACAGAAAAAGTAATGGAAAATTATATACTTCTTAAATGAAAATATTATCAAATTTAATTTTCCCATAGTCAATTTTAACCTCATTTTCATCTAGGTGGAAAAAGGATGGTAAAGAATGAGAAAAAAAAGTAGAAAACTTATGGCCATGGCAAAGAGGAATTAAATGTAAATTTAAAGACACTTCAGAAATATATGTTGTATTTATCTGCAAGTACTGAAAGTCAGTATTAAACACCTAAAGCACTCAACCTAAATCATCATTACTCACTTCACACAACGAAAAGCCCTACATTATGAATTTATCATTTAAAGAAAATCACAGTTCAGAATGCATTGTTGTTGTTTTTTAAGTAGTTATCCCTAGTTTCATGACCATCAAATTAAATCTTATATGCAACCCAAATTTTTGGATGATTTTGCATAGGCAAAGCCATTTTATGCCAAATACGTTTACACTTGAGCAATACAATCTCCACCTAGCTAGTTCTGCTATGCAGAGCACAGAAGACATGCCAGGGTTATTCTGTATGTTTCTTTTCCGAATCTGACTGTACAATGTGACCTTTACTGAAAGCTGGAATTATGTACAGATATCTTGATATCTCAATTGCATGAAAACACTCCTTAATAATTTGAAAGCAGTGACCTGTCTCAAGTCATGTATGTATAAAACACAAGCTGAATCTTTCAAGCCGACCAAGAGTAGACTGGGAGAAGGGGCATTTCATAGAGCAACCTCACTGAACAGCAGTGCCAGAGAGGAGCTAAAAGGCATCCTCCTTCTGTAATGAAGACTTTTAATAGAGAAGATAAAAATAATGAATAACTTCATTTCTCAAATTTAGATTTCTCTTCTAAAATGTGCTTTAGCTGAACTCTAGTCCACCCACCTGAATGATCGTAAATTTCTTCACGTGGCCCTCTCTGCCTTCCAGAGTTTGCTTTTAGAAAAATCTACCAGGACAACCCACATGAAAAATGTATACTCTTACAAAGAAACTTTTTTTTTTTTTTAACCAAACGACTTGACTTATTTCACTTGTTAGAAAAGAGAAACTAACAGGCTTTTCTAATTTTTTTTTTTAATATTTCTGGTAGCGAAAAGAGGTTTTCAGTTACTCGACAGCTACACCTTATCTCGCTGCAATTCTCTCAGGCAATGCAAACACGTTTTGTGTCTTTTCACAGTGCAGTTCACTTGGAGACAAAAGCAAGAATTTGTTTCACTTGAGCTATTCCCTTTTAACATATGCTTTCCAGCTGACTAAAGTTATCTTTTAAATTGTAACAGTCAAAAGGGCATTGGCCATGACCATGAAAGTTGTTACATTTTTTTTTTAGCCTTTTAGTATTTAATAAAGGGACAGAATTTTTTTCCTCCGTAATTTGTTCATTAATGTAGTCTTCTCAGCTTACCATGTGCACGCATAGTCCCACAATTATCTACAAATTAACTGTATTAAAAGATACCTGATTTTACAATATCATGTTCAAAACTACCTCTTATGAAATATGACCACTGGAGAGAAAAGAATTCTTATGTTGCCATTCTAAATAAGAATATCTCATTGGCCTTGCTGTTAAAAGAACAATAGAAGACTAATTAGCTCAACTATGTATTAGTCCCAGCGAGGGAACCCTAAAGCCCACAGTAATTTTGACACAGATGTGTGCCACATGATACCTTTATTATATGCTAATGATATTTGACCAGAAAACATAAGAAAAACTTTTGAAAAAAAATCAATTAGAACAATTTCACTACTATGGAAAATAAATGCTTCATGTTCCCTCTAATTCTTCTAATATTTTTGCTAATTCAATTATGCCCTGTGTCTCCATTTTATGCATCTGTCAAACATGCTTAATATCTTTAAATGACCATTTAAATACATAAAGGAATATAGAAATGCATATGGTCAGTTAGTTAACAAAGAATTCTGATTTTCTCATTTTTTAAAGGTATATTATATCCTCCCTTGTCTTGACAAGAATTTTATCAAGGGTATGAATTTGTTTACTTAATTAAGGAGAGAAGATTTGTGGTGTGTGGTGGTCGTGATGGTGGTATTAATGACGGTGGCAGTGGTATTGTTCATCATGGTAGCTAGCTGTCGCTCAGACCAGGAATCTAGGCCAGAGCTTAAGAATTAGCAAGTATGTAGGTTTATCTATCTTTGTTGGAAATAACAAACAGCTTCCTGTGGATGTTTTTTTTGTCTATTCTGCTAACTTAATTTTCTTTCCTGTCAAGAGGTTTTTTTTTTTTTTTTTTTTGCTAGCTCATACCTTATAACACACTGAGCACTCCGCTTGGGTAGCATTTATGGAATCTCTTCATTCCTGAAGAAAGGAAGAAAAATGTCAAGATCTTAGTTGTGAGAAACTAACTACACAGCAGATATCATTTTCAGAAGTGTTCCTCATGTGCCTTGTGCAATTAAATATCAGTTAAAAATTATGTGCGTCTGATGGGAAATGACAACGGCAGTGATTACAGAGAGTCATTATCCTCAATCTCAACTTTATCTGGGAACTACCTGACCAGTTTCACAAAATTCCATTGCCTGGGATCCACACTGAGCAATTCTATTATAATTGCTTTATGATGGGGCCTGGACACTATGAGATTAAAATCTTTCCATGTAACCCTGATCTCAAGCTAATGTGAGAATCTCTGTACATCATGATGGTCTCACCATGGTTACAGTGAGGGAAGAGAATGTCAGAGCAGCTGTCGCACATCTCAAACTTAAGAAAATACAAAGGGTCCCTTAAAGTCAGTTTTAGGTGATCTGCACACTCCTTCCAGATCTCTCGGACACACCAGCACGCACTCAGATGCAGAGAAAAACCCTGAAATGCTCTCCTTTGTTCTTTCTTGTCTTTACATTAAGCAGTAAATTGCTAAAAGCAAATACTTCGCGAAAGAGCTAAATTGTAAATTAGGAGCAATGCAATATAAAGTTAAGGAACATGGAAAAGGAAAGACAGTGAGGCGATCCATGCATCCGACAGAAGCCTCGGGAGATGACTCAGCTGGTTAAGGGGCTACTAAGCAAGCGTGAGTACCTATTGCTCCCTGAACCCACAACATGTGCCTGTAACCCTAATGACAAGGAGGTGAAGACAAGAAGATCGCTGAGTCAGGCTGTCCAACCACCCTTGCCAGATAATCTCTTGGTCTAATAAAAGCCTTTGTCTCAAAAACAGTGGAGATGCCTCCTGAGGATGGAAACCCATGGTTTTCCCTGGTCTGTATGTGAACATGTTCTCATGCATTCTCATGCCTATAAAATAATTAAGTTAAGGAATGGATGTCAGGAAGGTATGGTGGCCTACACCTTTAAGCACAGCACTCAGGGTGGCGGAGGCAGACAGATCTCTGTGAGTTTGAGGCCAGCCTGGTCTATAAAGTCACTTCCAGGACAGCCAGAGCTGTTAACATAGAGAAACTCTGTCTCAAAAAATTGTTAGAAAGAAAGAAAGAAAGAAAGAAAGAAAGAAAGAAAGAAAGAAAGAAAGGAAGGAAGGAAGGAAGGAAGGAAGGAAGGAAGGAAGGAAGGAAGGAGAGAGAGAGAGAGAGAGAGAGAGA
>NC_022035.1:10786353-10803150 GCF_000317375.1 Microtus ochrogaster | reverse complement strand
GAGAGAGAGAGAGAGAGAGAGAGAGAGAGAGAGAGAGAGAGAGAGAGAGAAAAGAAATAGGTGCCAACAAGTTTATGTGCTTGATACTGCTTGGTGTTGGTTTGAACATTCTACCAGCTTTAAAGCTTACTTAACTCCTGTTTATCCAAACACCTTTAAATTAATCTTATCAGAAATCAAAGGTTGAAGCCCTAACTCAGAAATTTAGCCATGCTATTGCTGGGAATATATGTTAATAAAGTTTGCATATCTGTGACCAACAACCAAAGACACACTGTCAAAGGTGGAAACTTTTATTTGGGCTCATAGTATCGGTTCTGCTCAGTTGTACCCATTGTGTTGGGCCTGTAGTGATTTCGAACATAAAAATGGGACTCACGGGAGGGAGAACGTAATACAACACATCAACTCAGCTGCTGGTGGGCAGGAAGCAGAGAGTCAGAGATGAATTGGGCATGGGCCAGGAAATATCCTAAAGAGTTATATGGGTATGTCTTTTCCAGGGAGCAACCTGTGAACTACCTCCACCAAACCCATCTACCTCCCAATGTTTCCTCCATCTCCCAATAATAGCATCAAGTTCTAAATCCAATCCTGGGTTAATCTACTGACTAATTTGGAGTTTTCATGATCCAGTCACGTCTCAGTGATTGAGTTCACCTGTGGAAAGCAAAGTCATTCGCTTGTGAGAAATACTTGGTATCTAAACATAGCAGTTTACAAACTCTATGGTTATTTTCCACATTAAGAGTTGGTGGTGCACAAAGCACCTAGCAGTAAGAGATGGTACTTAATGGTAAGGTTCTTAGAGCCAAGTGTAACTAACATAATCTTTCCTAAATTTATTGTCTCAATTGTTCATTTTATAATAACCTTTGGGACCTTTTTAGATCCTTCTGTTAAAATTTTTGATACATCTAAGAATAAGAAAAGGAATTTAAGTTCCAGTGCTAAAAATGTAGAGAAAAATAGTGACATCAAGTGTGTGAAGGAGACTCAGAGAGAGAGAGAGAGAGAGAGAGAGAGAGAGAGAGAGAGAGAGAGAGAGAGAAAGGAGGACAGAGAGTAAGAAAGAGAACACATATGAGGGAAAGATGGAGGAGAATAATAAAAACATTGCTCAATCTATAGCATACCTTTTATTGACTTTGCGAAATGGAAATATTTTCTGTAATTGTTTTGTCATCTGTAATTTGGAAAGAATTCCTCTTTGGCAGAATGGCTGAAAGAATTTGACAATGCACCAGAGGAATGGATCCTAAAATACAGTCACAATCATAAAAATTATTATTGCTAAGAATAAAAATGACCTTCAGTGCATCTTCAGAAGCCTATAATGAGGCTAGATGAAAACCCATCTCACAAGCAATGTATGAGCATCCTGATCCTCTATTTCATAAAGAACCTTATTTATGCAGCCTGGAACTTTCCACTAGTAGTTAAGTGGTGGGAAAAATGGAGGTTGCCACTTTGGCAGCAAATATACTTCCAAGATGTTGCCTCAGCCAGAAATGTAACAAAAAAAAATTACTTCCTGAAAAAGGAGAGAAAGCTAGCTGGATTTTTTCTTTCTTTTTTTTTTTCTCCTGAAATCTATTTTAACCTAATTTTTAAAATGCTTATATTTCACAGTAGGATTGCTTCAGTTTCAACAGCTCTTTGTATGCAACCGCCTGGCAGGTTAAGAGTGTAGAGCACAGTTATTATGACATGATTTTTTGACAAGAGCAATCAGCTATTGTTAGTGGATAGAAGTTGAAATGATTGGATTGGTCAAATAAAAGCACTTTAGACTGGAAATGCAATTGAGAGAAGGCAACAGTCAAAATACTGCCAAGGTGATTCACGATGCTGGAATGTCATCTGGTTCAGGTCAGAAGAAATCTTGGAGGCATGTCATGGTTTACAGCTCAACTTCAATTTTAGATGCTGATAATCTATGAGTTAATGGAAAGTCTGTGAATGTGGTCGAACTAGTGATGGTAAAATGTTTATCACTTAGAACAGGGAGTATAAAAAAATGGAATAAAAGTCCTACTTTAAATTCTCTCTTGTCAAAGATAAATAATGGGTTTACTTTTAATGCTTTATGTTTGAGACTCCGAGGCTGTGTGTGTGTGTGTGTGTGTGTGTGTGTGTGTGTGTGTGTGGTGTGTGTGTACCTGGGAACCCCACACTTGTTTTGAAAGTGTGATATGAGTGACTAATTTATTTGGAGATATAAGAAATTTAACAGCATATAATATAACCACAATATTTAAAGAAATCAGCAATTCCAGCAACTAGTGACTCTACTGAAAGACTAGATAGTTTATCCGCATGATAGTTTTTCAAGGAAAGGGTATAGAGGAGCCTGCCCACAGGATCCGTGATAGTAGGAGGGCATAGAGAGGAGTCGAGTTGATGGTGTTTGTTTATTTAACTCTGTCATGTTAGAATGACCAATAAGTTGCTGTGACCTTTTAAAGATTAGATCCTGAGATCAGAAGATCTGCCTCTGAATGTTTTGTACCAAGTTGCCCTGACTATTTGGGACTGAGCAAGACAAATCATCTACGTAACCAGTTAAGTGTATATTAAATGCTTTATAAGCAACAAACCCATGGCTGCACAATCTGGGGGTCTAGTAGGTGTTTCCCAAAGGTATATTGCTGTAGGCCATGACTTAAAACTCTAAAGAAGTCAATCCTCCCTTGTACATTTGTTTCTCCAAATTAGGTCTTTCCCTCTACAATGTATGGGAAAAGTTACAAATAGATACTAATATGTCATAAAGGGTCCTTTCATGAGCTCAGAGAATTGGGCTGTGTAAAAAGTTTTAGGTCAGCATGTTGAAAGTCTTAGTCTTTATGAAGGTATGATCTCTTTGCATAGGAGAAAAGAAAGTCATGCCTACTACAAACAGGTAGATTCAAAGCAAAATGGTTCTAAAAAGGGCTACTTAAGGCTTGTTCTTGCCTGTGTATCATTCTACCAGGCACAGTAAGGAAGAAAATTGTTCTTACCAATACCATACGTTGCTCCTGGGCTGAAAAGTAGATCCTCTTTCTTCCTATAGAACTATGAAAATTGTGCTCATAAATATATATTAACAATGAATTGGTGAGTTTGAAAGACAAACATGCTTTTATTAATGATGGGGAATCTTTGCCAACAAATTATCTCTAAGAATTGGGACCAAGTTGGGGTGTGGCTTTCTGGGACCCATGGAAAAATGGCACGTGGCCCAGGTGCCCTCTCTCTGTGTGGTTCCCTCACAGCATGGCTGAGCTTGGACTTTTTGTTCCTGTTTTGTGAGTTTTCCTCTTATAATGAATAAAAATATAATTGGTTTATCTTTTAGCTAGCCTGGTTATTTCCCAAATCAAGCTGACTTCAACGTATTAAGATTAGAATAAAGATAATTTTGGGTAATCAGGCAAGTAAGACTTCAAAGATAGTAGCCTAGGGTAGGAGCTGAGAAATGGAAGAAGAGGCAAACAATGAAGATGAAAGGGTCAGTAGATACTCAGATTTGCCTTCCTCTTAGACTCTGAGTCATATGCTTCCATAGCAGGTTGGGGGATGAAATTAGTTGGTCTCCTAATAAGGAACAAGAAATTCTATATCCAAAGCTCTAGTTGAGATAGTCTGCTCGGCAGGATGAAAAAAAATCCAAGAATTCAAAGCAAGTTTAAAATCCAGACTATAAAGTAAGGGTTAAAATGGGAGGTAGGAGACCCACCTTCCATGGTAATGTGCTTTTCAAACTGAGGCCCTCCTCTTGGTTCCCAAAGCTCCACAGCATCTTCCTAGGAAAGGCAGTTGGCTGGGATTGGAGGATGTGGATAGATAGAGCTCATACATCCTACCAGCTAACTTTCTCTTAAGAAATGAGGGGAAAACCTGGAACACAAGCGATTGGACGAGTTGGGCAGGCTGTATTCTACCCAAACCCCCAAGCAAAAAGGCATTCAGAGGGAACTCAGGTCACCTTCACACCACGCTCCTTCCGTCCTGACACCAAGTTACAGCCAATCAGGCACCTTACCCCTTTCTTATTTGATAAAAGGCACATTGGACTCACAGCTGATTTTTGATAAAGTTTCAGCACCTGTAATATAATTTACTATGGAAGGACTGACTTTTCATTAAAATAGTTACATCAGCTACAGATCATTTTCATCTTGGCATCACCATGAAGCTCTGCTAGGTAAAACATTGCAGGCATGAAACAGTATAATTTTTTATATTCTACCTAAGATGAATAAATCTTGATTCAGCTACTAAAGGCTATCACAAACTAGCCCATCAGAAGTGATAAATGTAAGTCATAAGACAGACTTATGTTTAAGAAAGAGCAGGAGAGGTGTACCTCGATGGCACGTAACTGCCTAGAATGTAAAAAGCCCTGTATTCAATGTTCAGCAACACAGAAAGAGAAGAAGTGAGGGACAGGAAGAGAGGTGGAAGGAAGGAGGAAGGGAAGTAAGAGGGATGAGAACAGGAGAGGAGATAAAGACATAGGAGCGGGGATTGTGGAGGCAGAAAGGAAGAAAGAAGGAGGAGGTAGAATGGGAAAGAAAAAAGGAGGGAGAGAGGAAAGAAGGGAAGGAGGGAGAGAGAGAAGGAGAGAAAGAGGAGCAGGAAGAAGGACAGAGACATGAGAGATAAGAACAGATGGATGTGAGAGAAACAAAGTTCAAATTCCTTCCTAATATTATTTCCACGAACAGATGAGACAATAATAGTTAAGCAGGCATTGAAAACTGGACTGAACTTTAACAGAAGAGAAAACACCAAGCACCACGCACAACTGTGGAGCTGGGATCAGCGGTACGGGAAGCCAAAGCACTCGGGGCTTTTGAAGAGACTAGAGACACTTCAAGTAGAACGAGGAAATTCAATCAACAGCGGTCCAGGAAGATATGAAGGGGATCAGGGAGACTTTCTGCCATCCAGTCCTACCCAGCCCAGCTCCCTGAACTAGGATTCCCAGGTCATAGGATCATATGAATGGAAGATTGATGAAAAACTTGGCAAGTAAAAGGTTTCTCAATGTGCATAATTAAAAATTAACCACATAATGAATTCAAGGTGTTTCTGAAATAGCTCACCCATGTTGCATTGTGGGTTTCACTGTCACCTTGATTCTGATGTACAGCTCTTGAACTTCCCACTGGGCCACAGGCCACTACACACAGCAACACACAACTGAATCATATCAGCTCAGGTTCCCAACCTGCGCTTTTTATAAATTGCTATATTTGTGTTCTGTGTACAAAGTTTTCTGCTTTTATAGAAACATAATGGTTTAATTATGGAAACACAGAATATTTTCCTCAGCATATATCAAACTAGTATTTCCTTGAATTAAATTGTGTTTAAATAGTTTAGTGTCAGTTTGGGTTGTTGACTTGATCTTTCATAAAAATCGTTACATGCAATAAAGCTTGCAGTTAGGACAGAATTTCTAATAATCTTTGAAATGGCCTTATACATATTTACCCAGTTCGTACTACATATTTATACTAACTTGCGTTCTCAGCAAGAACAACCATAAATGATCAACTCTGAGAAACACCAAAGATGCTCAGCATTCCACAGTGTCAAATACTCAAGGTTTAATTCTTTCTATAAAAATGCATCTCTCCTGACAGAGACAAAGTTATTTTGTCCTTTAATACATGATAGCGTTATATGTGAACAACACTGTTTTACAATAAATCTCTTTGTGGTTTATTTGACTGTCAATGGAAATTCCTCAGAAAAGAGGGTGTCTCAAGCCCTGCTCTACAGAAATGGTTGAGTATCTCCTATGACCTGGCCCATTGGTTGAGCTTTACATTGATCAGATGTACAAACCTATTCCAGAAACTAAAAGGGAAAACAACTGAAGTCACTCTTCCAATATAACCTCATTTTCAAATTAGAAAGCAGATGTCAGAAGATACTCATGAGAATCAGCCACTGTCACTTATAGTGCAGTGACTAACACCCTAACAAAAAGCAGCTTCAAAAAGAAATGGTTCCTTGGCTTAAAGTCCAGGTTACACACTGTCATTGTGGGGAAGTCAAGGCAGAAAAGTGAAGTATCACATCCACAGTCAAGAGCAAAGAGAGAACAAATACGTGATCCATATTTGCTTAATACAGACCTAGCTTTCTTTCCTACAGAGTCCAGGACACAGCCTATAAAATGGTAACACCATATTCAAGGTACATCTTCCCACCTCTGTCACCAGCCAGTACAGCACGCCACAGACACACTCACTGGACAAACCTGCCCCCACTCCGTTCTTGTCACAGTTCTTTTCCCGGGTGCCCCTAGGCTGTGTTCAACAGTTAATACTACCCAGTGTAATCAGGTGAGGAAATGGCTGACCAGGACTAGAGCAAAGGCTTTAGACCTCCTCATTTTTTACTTCCTCATTCCAGAAGACTAACATGTCCAGGACATCTGTCATAGGACAGTAAAATTATTGAGCTACAGAGTGATCAAGTTGCATTTCCTGGAAGATAGATAGACTTACTACAATAGAAAGTAAAGGGAATTGGATCTTAACCTAACCATGGGAAACCTCCCTTCTAGTTATCAGTCAGGGTACTTGAAGAGACTCACAAAATAATACAAGTTGTTGCCATTATCACTACCTCCCAAGAACTTGAATATAAGTGCTGATTGCTAAAGACACCTAGCCTGGAAGCGTCTTCCCTCGGGGTAGCTCTCACAGTGCCCCAAAGTGCCTTGCTAACTGCCAAGAGAGAAAAGTTCTCAGTAGTCCTACCACCACACTATAAAGCCTACAGACAACAATTACCGATATGGCAATTATATCCCTAGGACTGCATTAGAGGCATCCTAAATCTCAGGCTAATCAACAACTGTCCAACTGGCTTTGTGGCCCACCCAGGAAGAAGGAATTCCTGCCTGGTACTGGAAACCTACCCAGCTACCCTTGGCTGATGAGGAAGTAGACAATATAGGGCAACCTACCGCTGCACTGTTCTCACTCAACCAGTAAAATTTCTAAAGGCATTCTTAATACTTATCCTTATACCCACAGACAAATTCAGCCCTCCCTCCTCATCAAAGAAGCCTCTTTTTGCAGCATACAGAAACCATTACAGAAATACAAAATTGGTCAAAAGCAGAAAACAACGATGCTGTACTTAGCCCCTATGATACATGTTCAACACAACCTCTACAAGTAAAGTTTAGGAAACGTCAGGGTAGATGAGATGGGGTTATTGTAAGAGCCAAAGAACTAGTACTTCTGCTATGAGAAGATAGTGTCTTCTAGATAATTCAGACAAGTTGCACTTATGAAATCTGAACAATATGATTCATTAAACAAGACCTGAGCAATGACAACACCAGATGACTAGGTAGCATGGATGGGGGCTGGGGTATCGCTCAAGGCCCTACCTTTAGTCCAAAACCTCCAGGCAATTAATGGCTTCTGAGAGAGGGAAAATCAGTCTTCTTGGGATGAATCCCTTGATAGATTATTCAATCTAAAGAACAACCCTAAGCCAAAATACATATAAGCTATGCTAAATGGAGTCAGCAGGCTGTATCTGTCTGCATGTGTGTATGAATGTGTGCCTGTGTGTATGCACATATACATATAAATTATTAAAGCATGATTTTAAAAGGGCATGGGGGAGGGGACACAGAAGTAATGGGAGAAGAGGAGTAAAAATAATTCAAATACAGTACTAGTGTATGGATTTCAAAACAATTCAACTGAATGATTTTTAAAACCAATGCAAAAAAATGTTTAAGATAAAGGGGTAAGTAGCTGTATTAAGTATTACAGACTTCTAAAATATATACTATTATTCTGTTTAGAAACAGAGGTAGATGGATAGAATATTTTAGGAAGCATTTTGTTATAATGAATTTCGAAGAAAGGTTTACTGACAAATTCCGGAGGTCCCTTGATGTTACAGTGATGAAATCTAATTTATTGGTGAATAACTATAAAAATTTTTAAACTTGAAAATGAAATTTTTAGATCCAATATATATTTTACATTTAGTGTGTGTGTGTGTGTGTGTGTGTGTGTGTGTGTGTGTGTGTGTGTGTGAAATGAATACCTGTAATCAGGAAAAAATCTTGCAGGATTTGATTCTCTCTTTCCACCGTCTAGGACCATGGGATGAAACCCACATTTTCAGCCTTGAAATAAGCACCCTTGCCTGCTGTCCTCCAAAATATATTTATATTTTTAATTGACTTATTTTAATGTCTCTATTGTTTTCTGTAAGTATGATACTAAGATTCCCTTAATCTTTGTTCTAGCACTGGAGTATTATAGTCAAATAGTTTAGTGAGTTTTTTATTTTTATTTTTCCCAATTGACAGGTTCTCTAAATTTCTGCGGGATTATATCTGACCCATGCTTGAAAGTAGCACTTCACTGTGGCTGGGGCAGTTTGTGGGGCCACTGACAGTGGGACCACAATTTATCCCTAGTGCATGAAGTGGCTTTTGGAGCCCATTTCCAATGGAGGTATAAATTGCTGAGCCTAGCTTGCCTCAGCTTGATGTGCCAGACTTTGTTGACTCCCCTTATCCTCTCTAGGAGTGGATGGGGAGTAGCATGAGGGAAGGCAATGGGGTGAGAGGAGGAGGAGAGGAAGGGGAAACTGGGATCAGTGTGGAAGATGAAGAAAGATTGCTTTCAAATTAAAAAAAAAAATAAAGGAAAGTAGCACCTTGTCTCCAAAAATTTCTTCCAACTGAGCAAGAAAAGCTGAATCTGTACTGGCTGAGGGGCTAGTCTTGTTGAGTGGGATGTTTTAAGAGTTACACTAGAAAGGAAGTATTTGCACAGTTAGGAGGCCCTGAGAATGTGTGGCCCAGACTTCCCTGCAAAGGCCTGACTATAGTGATATTAAAGATTGACTGAATGGTTGTATACATGGTTTGCAATTTAAATTTAGACATTTTTTAATATCTGCCCTTGTTTTAGAAAAAAATTCTTTAAAATGGTATTCATTCTTTCAAAGGGAAAAAAATCAGAATACTACCCAGTTTTCCTTTATTAATTGGATAAAGTAAAGATCCATACTTTCTTAAAAAAGCCAAGCAAAATTCATAGCCAGCCGCCTCTACAATAGTGAACAGGCTGTCTTCAGTCACCTGGATCATTATCTGTATTTTCTAAGGATTCAGGAATATGATAAGAAGCACTGATTTGAGTTTAAATGATTCTTGTTTCCTCTTTAAAAAATTATAAGATTTTGCAGAGCTGGAGAGATGAATCAGCAGTTAAGAGCACTAGTTGCTTTGGCAAAGTGTCTAAGTTCAGTGCTCAGCACCCTCTTCCAGTGCCTCTTAACCACTTATCAGTCCAGGTCTAGGGGATGTTATGCCCTCTTCTGGACTCTGGGGTTATGGGCTCTCATGTACATACACTCATACACAGGCACACATATTATTCTAATAATACTAATAAAATAAACCTTTAAATGTTTACACTATTTTAACATGTTGTTTTAATTGTATTGTAATCTGGAACTTCCAGTAGTAGAAAACAGCTTTTATGACTAGGTCGATATTTACTTTGAAGGCAGTTTTATTAAATAATTAAGATCAAATATAAATATAAGTATGACATCCTATATAGAATCAGTTTCTGGAATGTTTACTGTGTAAATATAAACTTGGAGCTAAGGAGGTGATGGTTCTGTGGGTGAGAACGCTTACTGTGCAGCATGAAGGCCTGAGTTCAAATCCTCAGACCGCACATAAAAACCAGGCATGGCCAATTGTACCTCTCACCCTGTTGCTCACAGGGTGGAAACACGGGGGTTGCTATAACTTGCAGACTGCCCGTTTATCTTCAGGTCCAGTGAAAGACCATGTCTCAGGGAAATAAGGCAGAACAGTATAGAGAAGAATCCGTGTCTGCTCACTGGGCAGAGGAGTACATCACCACACTCACATGCACAAACCTATCAGCATAGATACCAGACACACAAGTCTGTGAGATCCATCCTTACGAATGCAATCCAAAGGTAGTGATTTGAGTAAGGGTCCCAGAGACCTTTCATCCAGAAAATCGCTGCTGATGACAGAGAATGGGGCTATCAACCTCATGGATGTAGTCTCTTCCACCATTCAAGATAACTGTCCACCAATGGATGTTTTCAACTCCATTAAAAAATTCCAAACCCCTGCTCCTTTTACTTTTCCAATGCCATATATTTTGTATGGCTTTCTTACTAATGCTATTGTTTTACAATGAGACCCAGAGACTCCTGATCTCAGCAAATATCTTGGTGAATGCACTTTTGCTTTGGGGCAGCTACAGCTTAATATTCATAAGCTTTGGGATTGCAGAAGCAGTAAGTGCAAAGAAATCATCGCGGTTCCCAAGCTTTAGGTACTGGGGCTAAATAGCTGATGTGAACAACTTATCAAGGGATTGGCAACATTATTAAAGTATCATGTAAAAGCCAAGATAGCTCCAAGTTTCAAAAATTCAAGGAAAGGAAAACTTTAGTACTAGCTGACATTTCACTAAAATATGGCTGGGAAGAAAATGCTTTGTTTCAGGAGAGCTCGGTGGGATCGCTTTCAGCAAAACAATGAAACAGAGACAAATCCATAGAGTGAAAAGACACTCTAGTGATCATGGGTGATGTCAGAGATCAGTTAAAGACATCATGAAAAAAAAACCCATAATTAAACAATTTCAGGAGACGTTTCAGTGAGAATCATGTCAGTGAGGTACTTGAATATGTTAGCGTCTCTCCTCACAGATTTTGATTGTTATCTGTAATGCTCACACAAATCATGCAAAGCACAGGCAAATGATCAAAATGTGGTTTTCTACTTCACGAAAATATTATAGAATATCCAGCATAGAATAAAGCACAAGTACATACAGATGCAGGTTTGTTCACTTTGGGAGGGGGGTTGTTTGTTTTTTGAGAAGGCAGAAATTGTCTCTTTAAAGTCATAACAATGAATGTATCAATCAGGGTATGATGGCCCATGGTCATTTAGTCTCTTCCTTTGGACTAGTTGTGGATCTCTGGAATGGCCTCCGTCTGCTGCAGAAAGTAGCTTTCTTGACTGGGATTGGGAGCTGCACTGAAGCCACCCAAACACATTTGTATTTTTCTCTCTGCTCGTTTACCATCTGATCTCCTTATTTAAAAAATATAGTCATTTGCTGTTTATAAATTTACATACAGAAAACATAGAAAACAAACTTGCTTGTGCCAGGAAATCGAAATAGGTTTATCTGTGTATAAAGTGAAAGGGTAACTGAAAGGTTGGGCTGGAGAGACTGATCAGTGGGTAAAGTGCCTGTCCAAGCACAAGGACTTGAGTTTGGGCCCCACACCCACATAAAAGCCAGCTAAGATGGCACGTGTCTATTACCTTGCTACTGGGGAAACAAAGATAAACAGGCTCCCACACCTTGCTAGCTCGTTGCTTTAACCAAAACAACAAGCTTCATATTAGCTACACTGTATGGAAAAATTAAAAAGTCTAAAAGAGTTACTTGTGCAAAGCAAGCAAAATAATCAACTTCATGGAAACTAGAAAAAATATACACAGAACAAATGACATAAAAGAACAAACAAATAAAAAAGTCGACTCCAGAAAGAATAATATGATATTACAAGAAAATTCCCCATGAAAACGTTGCTTTCTCTTCTATAGGAGTTGATCCAACCACTATTTTAATGAAATAAAAGTATAAAAATAAGAAAAAATACAATAAACAAGAAGGTTTAATGAGTGTTAAGTAACAGAACCAAGGAACCAAGTCGTGTACTGATTATCTGATTGTTGCATAATAGTCTACATTTTAATAAGCAATAGCTATAAGACATGGTAGAGTGTTAGACACAAACAGGGGAAGTATGAGTGAGTGACCTAGAAAAGACACTGAGACTATAGGGACTAAGAACAATAATAGACAGGAACAACCAGTTTTTAAACGATTTAAAAACCCAACAAAAGAAAAAGAATATAGCTAAATTAGGGTAGACAACAGAGAAAAGATTTTAAAATGTAGAATTGAATTTCAGGTCCCAAAAGATCCAGAAAACCCTTTATCAACTTGTACCAAAAGTCTTATGAGGGTGAGCTCAATTGGTCAGTGAGTAAATGTACTTGCCTTCGAGCCCGACACCCTGAAGTCCATCCCAGGACTCACACGATGAAAAGCAGAGATTCATTGCCACAACATACACTGACCTCCATATGAGTGCCATACACACACATGCGAGTACAAACCTTCATAGCTACAGTTTTATTCTGATTAAAATTAATATTTCTTTGCTTCCAAACTTAAAATTTAATCAGCATTACGTTTTTTTAATTACATTGACATTTTATTTATTTATTTTGTGGATGTGTGAATAAACAATGAAACAAGAAATAATTGGCTGGTCTCAAACTTCTGCTGAATTTATCCAGTAATAGAAGATATTACAAGGCAAGGGACTGAATGTCACTAACATCCAATACGTCAGAGTAACTAAAGATGACTGCCTACAACCAAGTTGTTAACCAAGTATTAATGAAAGAGATAGACATTTTTATTAATAACAAGCAACAGCAGGCAAACAAACCTTCAGGAAATGTACACCAGAGGTAAAACATTGAGGCAAAGCTGGACACCGTGTGTCAACACTGAAGATTGTGGTTCAGTAGTGACAACACCGTAAGGTAGAGAAGGCAAGAGTGTGCCCTCATGCCTTTACTACTTTGTCTCTGAGTTTTTATGGCATGCTCCTTTGTGGAAGAAACCCAGCAAGCATGACTCAAAACAAACGGCTAAATCAAGTGAGTAGAACAAACCAGTAACAAGCCAACAGCTTCATGAAGCTGTGCCCAGAACCCAGCATCTATGAAAAAAGACCTGATAGCATATTTGATTCCACTGTAACAATGAGGGAAAAATGCACAGATAAGAGAAAACGTGTAAACCCCCGGCTGATGGTGGGCCTTTAATCCCAGCACTCAGGAGGGAAAGACAGCCAATCTCTGTGAATTACAGGCCAGCCTGATCTACAGGCAAGAAAAAGAGAAATTGGGCAGGCCTGGATGGGCCACAAACACCGTGTAGTGTTTAGTTAGGGCAGAGAAAACCAGGAAAAGACACAGTATGTGATAATATGATCAAAAAGGAATGCAGAGTAGAAACTCTTTCAAGAACAAGGGAAGACAGCTTTGTTTAAATAGACTTCCTCTCATATTTCTGGAGACAAACAAACAACAACAACAAATTGAAACATGTATTTGTTAGGCCCAGATCACAGAGTTCCCCCAAAACCACCTAGGAGACCGAGTCCTGTATGTAAAAGCAAAGAGATTTATTCTTACAAAAGTTTGCAAACTGTTTGTCCCAGTATTGGAGTGATCGGAGTGTCCCAAGCTCTTTTTGGTTGGATTTTTATAGTAGCAAAGGTCAGGGGGAGGGATTTCTAAGACCCAGGACCCCTGATTGGCTGACATTTGTCTATGGTTGTCCCTGTGAAAAACATTGGCTGTGTGCTGTCAGGTGATCCTATGGTTGGAATGTGAGGAATTCTTTGGATGGTCTGTTCCTGGGTGGCACCTGGGTAGTTTCAGTTTGTGGTCTGAAACTACAGACCCAAGTATTGCCCTAGGGTTAACTACTGAGTCTCGGGCCTCTATTGGGCTGGTCTGGGCTGGGTCCTATATATTGTTTTAAGCAAAGATTTTGTGACTACTTAAAAAATTCCATGAGACTAATTTCAAGCACCAGCCTAAGATGGGGGAAGTTAGCTCACCAGGGAGGGAAATCGATTTCTGAATATGTAATAAAGATATGTAATTACTACGGGGCTGGAGAGATTACTCAGTGATTAAGAACATGTACTGTTCTATAGGGATCTGAGTTCAGTTCTAGACACCCATGCCAGACAGCTCACTACCACTCATAACTTCAGCTCCAAGAAATTCAATTCCCATGATCCCTGAAGGCAGCAATACTCATGTACACTTACCCCAACAAGTTATATACATATGCATAATTTAACATTTAACAGCATTTATTGTTATTAACTTGAAATAAGACCAGATATTTCACTTGTGGCATAACTAGCAATTTCCAGATTTAAACAGAGAGATAATAGATAGTTCTATGGTTAAACCAAGATTATGATTATGATTTACACAGTTAAGTATCAATAAGAGTTTTTCTATGTCTGAGTTTATAATAATGTTGAGAAAATTTAAGTAAGAGACAATTAATTCAAAATTTGTTGTGGGCATGATACAGGGTAAGTCACTTACTGTCTTCCAGGTAAAGCATAAAAATGGCAACAGAAGGGCTGTGTTTGGGGGCAAAGCTGTGAAACGTTAAAATCCAAGATGTGTCAGCAGAAGTACAAAGAAAAAAGGACTCAGTATCAATGCATAACATTAAGAAATGTTATCGTAAATGTGGATAGGAAGGGGACAGAGAGTACTTTCCTAAACTAGATGATTAAAAAAGAGAGAAGGACAATAACTGTTTGCACCAAGGAGAGCTAGCTGGGAAAGTTAGTATCTTGACGGTAGAAGAATGAAATAGAAGAAATGTCAGCGACAGCAGGAAAAAAGAACACTCACATTGTGACTGTCAACTTGATTGAATTGAGATGTGCCTAAGGAAGTAGGACCACGATGCTGCGTGTGAGTGGCTCTATCAATGGACTCAAAGTTTGAATAGACTATTGGGAGTTGTAGAACCAGGAAGGGTACCCTGCTGGGATGGCACCTTTGAAGGCTGCATCTTGACTCTGAAACCATCCTACATTCCTCCATCTTCTTTCTAGCTGCCTAGGAGATACATCTCTCTTCCACCTGAGCTTTCTCCCAGAATGATTCGCCTCTGTGAGGGGCCCAACGCAACTAGCTGACTATGAACAGGATTGTGAGCCCATATACAGGATCCTTCTTTATTTTCTCTCTCCCAGTTATCTGTCACAGCAATTACAAGTTTGACTAAAACAGCTCCATTGTACAGTCTAGGTACTGAGAGAAAAAGTCTGCTCCACCTAAAAGTGTTTTATGAGAACAGTGCCTCCAACAGGAAGACAGATTTCATTCATTTTAGGATGGAGAGAGGAGCATTCTAGGAAAAAACTGAGGAAATGAAGGGTCTTCCTGAGCCCACATCTGAGGTCCCTGAGGGCACAGACATTTATGAGTAAGAGGTTCATTATTAGCCATTGAGAACTCTACCATAGAACTCATGGGTAGCCTGGAAGGTCTAGACTACAATGTGATGGGAGGAAGCCAGAAAAATCAACCTGTCAAGTTACCATCCTCTGTATGCACCATGATGTGCTAAATTCCTATTTCAAATAGGAAGGAGGATACTGACATAAGTGTAGATTGGGTACCTTATATTAGTTCACCGTGGAGGAGCAATCACCCCTTAAACTATAGAGGGGGGTTTTCTTCGTAGTATTGACATCAAATAAATAGATATATTACATGATTGAAAATGTGAATAGAAATTGTGGGAATATTCAAATTTCTAAGCTCAGATCCATACTGTGACAGTCTGGTCACTAAAATTTTTCCTTTGGGTAACAAGAACTGTGAGCCTCAAAATTCCAAAGAGTCAGGGGTCTCTTTCATAATTTGTATTGAGGACACTATTCTTCTGGGATTTATTTGACTAATATTATCTTCACAAAAAAATTTACTTACATATTGCTTAAAATTAATGTCTATTTCAAATTCCTGGATTAAGATTCAGGAGCACAGAGGACCTAAATTTAGTTCCTAGCACCCATACCAGGTGTCTCACCACCACCTATAACTCCAGTTCCAAGAAGAAACTGACACGTCTCTCTTCTGTTAGCATCTGCAGTCACGTGAAAACACACACACAGATAAATCCTAACCGTACATTAAGAAAACTTCTCGTTGTTACAGAGATTGTTAGAGAAAACTACAACCAATAAAGATGCAGAGGTGAAGAATGCAGTTCAAAGGGATACAACACAGTTCCCATACCTAAGACTCGAGAATCTGTTAGGAGTTGTGAGCCCCCAGAACCTGAATTTCTTGTAAACAACTTGTTTTCCCCTGATCTGAGTGCCTACAGCTGCTCTGAGCACGAGACTCTCAGGAGTTCTTGATGGGAGGGGAATGGTTTCTGGTGCCTTTGGCTGGGGCATGGCTATCCCTATATAAACTGTCCCTGGACACAATAAAGAGGGCATTCTTGGGGCATTTTGGCATCAAGGATGACCCATCTCTCTCTGTCTCTTTGTGTTTGTGTGTTTCGATCTCCAGCCCTTTGCCCGGTTCACAAATTGTATGGCAGAGCATAGAGAGCAGATGGGCGTCATGCGCTACAAGAATCATTATGAAAAGAGAGCAGAAAGCTTGTATGAGCTGGAGGAACAGGGAGTTTGCTGTGAGACTCCGCTTCCCAGGAATAACAGGAGCTACACCCAGAAAGTCTTACAAGGCCGCAACTCCAGAAAGAAAACTGGAGAATGACAGTAGGAAAAATAATCTCCCACAGAGGAGAACACACCAGTTTGTTATCCAATACCAAACGGCTAGCATTATGTACATGTAACATCATACAAACTGAGCAGGTTGTATTTATGCATGAAAGGATGTACGGATGTGGTACCAAGTATGAAAAAGAGACTATAGCCGGGCGGTGGTGGCGCACGCCTTTAATCCCAGCACTCAGGAGGCAGAGGTAGGCGGATCTCTGTGAATTCGAGACCAGCCTGGTCTACAAGAGCTAGTTCCAGGACAGGCTCCAAAACTACAGAGAAACCCTGTCTCGAAAAAAAAACAAA
>NC_022035.1:10770660-10786253 GCF_000317375.1 Microtus ochrogaster | reverse complement strand
AAAAAAAAAAAAAAAAAAAAAGAGCTAGAAGAATTATATGAGAAAGTTGGAGGGATAAAGGAAAAAGGGAAATGATACAATTATATTGAAATCTCAAATTTTAATATTTGAAAAAGAATAAATCTTTTAAAATATGTTGATATGTTTACTATGTATTGTACTATTTAAGGTGTGCAACATAATATTTTGATACACATACACACACATAAACACACACACATAAAAACACACACACACACACACACGAATGTAAAGTGAAATAAAGTATAGACCTAACAGGTAATATGCTATCTCTATGATTTAGCCCCATTTTGCTCTATAGTGACCACAAAATTTTCATATGACCTTCTCACCCGAAACATTTTATGGTGCTTTCTAAGATTTAACACCTAACACAAGCAATTTCTTTTATATCTCCAGTGTCTTTATTTTCCTCTTCATCTCTCCATCCTACAGTGTGAGGTTATTCAATTATGCACAAAAGATTGGCTCATAATGGGACAGATATTTAAATTTAAAGATTTATTGCATATTTTAAAATTGTCTCTCTCCCTCTCTGTGTCTCCCCATATTATATATGCAATTTTTTACATAACTTTCTACACATAAGTTGATATGACTATTATTTGAATTTAATATCATATGTTAACTTATAGTTCCTAGTCAATAAAATAATTTTACAACTTGCAAATAGGATGCAATCATAATAAGACATATTAAACTATCTTACGGAAGAAAGCAGATGATCGTATCATTAGTGGCATCCCACAGATGTTTACTTTTTCCAACTGTCTGTCTACGATGCATCAGATTTTATGACATGATGTGTTAACCTTTTCCCCAACATGTTTTTAAGCTTCTCCAAGGTAAAGAAAAATATATAACAGTTTCTTTCCAAAAGAATAAAGAACCAACATTATGTTGTTATGGTAACCAAAGTTGTAAAACATTTATAGAAAAGGAGTTCTTCAAAAGTTTCCACACTCAAGCATGAACAATGCCATTTGTTTGAAATACACTCATTGTTACATGACTATAATTGTCCCCAGATTTCTCCAAATGATGTCTAAAATGGCTTACTCCAAGTCTTTCTGAAAATTAGAAAGCAAAGTATTTACTGCTTTATTAAGAAAATTATTCTTTATTAAAAACTAAAATTGTGTTTTGAAATTAGCCTCTAATTAATCAGTTTCCATAGTGTTTTTTCATAGACCCTTAGTTTGGCTAATCTTCCCACTCCCAAAACTACCCTGTATAGGAGGACATTGTCACTTTTAGAAGACATGGGTTATTAAATGAAAATTGCAGCACACACACACACACACACACACACACACACACACACACAAAAAAAAAAAAAATTCCTCCCTAGGTAATGTGGGAGACGATGTATGCTGTGATTATGTTATATTGTCATTGATTAATAAAGAAGCTGCTTTCTGCCAATGGCTTAACAGTAAAGCCAGGCTGAAAGAGATATAGAGAGAGAGTAGGCAGAGTCAGTGAGAAGCCATGTAGCCGCCACCTGAGACAGGTGCTTCTGCTGGAGCCTGTTGAAACTTTGCCGGTAGGCCACGACCTCATGGTGATGGATCACAGATCAATGGAGATGGGTTAGTTAAGGATATAAGAGCTAGCTAGAAAATATGCTTAAGCTATTGGCCAAAGAGTACTGTAAATAATAGAGTTTTTGTGTGATTATTTCAGTCCTGGGCAGCCGAGAGCAAACAAGCAGCCTCTGTCAACACCTAGGATCTATTCATCTGGAAGGACTCAGAGATATAGAAAACAAAACAGGCTATTGACATTGCCTTTCATTGCCTACCATAACTAGATAGCGAGAACCTATTGCTGAAAACACTTTGACAGCATGATATAGAGAAATCAGTCTCAAACTGACTAGGATGTCTCCCTTCAGGGTGACGAGCATTCATAGAGTCCTTAAGTACTATAGCACACTTTACTACACAGGGGCTTGGAAGAGAAAATACATCAGTGATCTTACCCAGCATTGGACTGGGTGTACTGCAATATTAATCTTGCAGGTGAGATAGGCCCAATGGTGCAATAATGGCATAGCTGTTATGAGATAATCAACTGCTTTCTGATTGTATTTGAGGTTTGCTGTGACAGGAGAGACTTTCATGCCTTGTACTATAATATGGCCAAATACCGATGACTGGGATGGTCATTGGCCCTAGGTTAGAACCTGTTGCTATTATTTTGATAAATGGTTATGTTGTCAAATTGTCTTCTAAACATTACTGCCTATACCTTTGCACCTAGGTTGTTCTCAGCCTAGGTCATAGAGGTTTCTTTTTGCAGTGGACAAAAGTCAATGGAGCAAGGCATGACTGATCGAAGTGTTGAGGGTTACAGAGTGAGTGCTCATCCCTGAGTGAGATATCCATATTAACTCCACTAGTACCAGGATTTAGAGAATATTGATGAAGAAAAGGTGGATAATATATAAGACCCAGAGAGAGGGGAGGAATACTGTGAATTGCTGTTTTTTGACATGACATGGATAATACAATCATGAGCTTAATGTATCAGTGGTTACCCATAGAAGACTTAGGCAAGATCAAGCCAGACCAAATACCAGCATAGATGGAGTATATGATATGCCTGCTCAGCCCTGACAGTGGAGCTCTGGAAAGTGGGTATTTGGTAGCAAAAGGAATTTTTCTTTAAAAGATGTCTATTGGTAGGTTTTCTATACTCCAATGGATAACACCATACCCATGTATGTATCACCTAAATGTAGAAGCATAAAGTTGGGAAGAGAACAAGTTTTGGGAGACATGAAGGGAGGTAGGGCAGCAAGAATGGGAGGTAAATAAGATTATAGTTCACTGTATACATTTGTGAAATTCTCAAAATTACAGAAAAAAATAAAATTTATTTTCAGTTTTGACTAGATTTAGTATATTAAAATTTATTTACTAGCAATTTATAATGTATAGAATTTTTTTGGTTTTTATCAAAACAGGTTTCTCTTTATGTCTCTGGCTGTCGTGGAACTCACTCTGTAGGGCAGGCTGGTCTCAAACTCAAGAGATCTGCCTGCCTATGCCTCCCTGAGTGCTAGGATTAAAGGTATACATCAACACAGCCCAGTTTAGAAATATTTTTTCGCTTGGCGGTGATGGAGCTTGAATCCTGATATTTATATCGTTATTTCTTTTTTTAATTTATTAGATCTTTTTTAAAAAATACCATTCCAAATTCCCACTCCCTACCCTCCTCCCATTCCCTCCACACATCCTCTCACCCCAACCCCTTCTGATCCTAAGAAAAGGTCAGGCACTTTGTTTTTTGGAAGGTCCAAGGCCCTCCCTACTCCATCTAGGCTGAGCAAGATATACATCCAAAGAGAATAAGATCCCCAAAAGCTAGTACATGCAGTAGAGATAAATTCCAGTACCACTACCAGTGGCCCCTCAGTCTGCCCTAGCCAAACAACTGTCATCCACATTCAGAGTGACCAGTTTGGTCCTATGCTTGTTCCATCCCAGTCCAGCGGGAGTTGGTGAGTTCGCATTGGCTCAGGTAAACTTTTTCAGTGGAATAACCCTTCATGGTCTTGACCTCTTTGCCAATATTCTCATTCCTTCTACTCTTCAACTGGACCTTTGGAGCTCAGTGTAGTGCTCTGATGTGCATCTCTGCCTCTGTTTCCATCTGTTGTTGGACAAAGGTTCTATGGTGATATTTAAGATAATCATCAGTCTAACTACAGGGCAAGGGCAATTCAGGCACCTTCTCCTCTATTGCTTAGGATCTTAGCTGGGGTCATCCTTGTAGATTCCTGAGAATTTTTCTAGAGCCAGGTTTCTTGCTAACCCAATAATGGCTCCCTCAATCAGGATATCTTTTTCCTTGCTCTCATATCTATCCTTCCTCTACTTCAACTATTCCATTCCCTCAAGTTCTCAGCAAACCCTCCCCTTATTCCTTCCTCTTCCCCTTTTCCTTTTGCTTCTACCCTGCCCCCATGCTCCCAATTTTGTCAGGCGATCTTGTCTGTTTCCCATTTTCAAGTGGGTCTACCTATGGTTTTTTTTTTTGGATTCACCTTATTACTTAGCATCTCTAGGATCATGAACTATAGGCTCAATGTCTTTTTTATAGCTAGTATCCACTTATGAGTGAGTACATATCATATTCATTTTTGGGGGGGGTCTGGGTTACCTCACTCACGATAGTGTTTTCTAATTCCATCCATTTGCTTGCAAAATTCAAGATGTCATTGTTTTGTTTTGTTTTGTTTTGTTTTGTTTTTACCACTGAGTAGTACTCTAATGTGTAGATGTGCCACACCTTCTCTACCCATTCTTCAGTCAAGGGACATCTAGGTTGTTTCCAGGTTCTGGCTATTACAAATAGTGCTGCTATGAACATAGTTGAACAAATGTTTTTGTAGTATGATTGAGCATCTTTTGAGTATATTCCCAAGAGTGCTATTGCTGGATTCTGAGGTAAGTTGATTGCCAATTTTCTGGAAAACCACACTAATTTCCAAAATGGTTGTACAAGTTTGCATTCCCACCATCAATGGATGAGTGTCCCCCTTACTCCACATCCTCTTCAGCATAGGCTGTAATTATTGCTTTTGATCTTAGCCATTCTGACAGGTGTAAGATCGTATCTCGGAGTTGTTTTGATTTGCATTTCCCTGATAGCTAAGGAAGTTGAACATTTCCTTAAGTATCTTTTTGCCATTTGAAGTTCTTCTGTTGAGAATTTTCTGTTTAGTTCAGTACCCCATTTTATAAATTGGGTTATTTAGAATTTTAATGTCTAATTTCTTGAGTTCTTTATATATTTTGGAGATCAGTCCTTTGTCTGATATGGGGTTGGTGAAGATCTTTTCTCATTTAGTAGGCTGCCTTTTTGTCTTATTGACTGTGTTCTTTGCTTTACAGAAGCTTCTCAGTTTTAGGAGGTCCCATTTCTTTATTGTTGCTCTTAGTGTCTGTGCTACTGAGATTATATTTAGGAAGGAGTCTCCTGTGACCATGCATTGAAGACTACTTCCCACTTTGTCTTCTATCAGGTTCATTGTGGTTGGATTTACATTGAGGTCTTTAATCCATTTGGACTTGAGTTTCATGTATGGCGATAGATATAAATCTATTTTCATTCTTCTACATTTTGACATCCAGTTATGCCAGCACAATTTGTTGAAGATGCTTTCTTTATCCTATTATATAATTTTAGCTTCTTTGTCAAAAATCGGGTGTTCATAGGTGTGTGGATTAATATACCGGTCTTTAATTTGATTTCGTTGGTCTACATCTCTGTTTTTATTCCAATACCAAGCTGTTTTCATTACTGTAGCTCTGTAATAGAGTATTGTTATTTCTTTAATATATATGAACCTTTAAACTATAAAACACTTATCAGAACACCAAACTATAAAACACTTATCAGGTTACCACACTACACAGAAGTTTGATAGAAATATTTCTACTTATTAATTGTTTCCTGTCATAAAAGACAACAAACAATATCCTAGACTAATATACTCAGTATTGTCTATGTGCACAGATCACTTCTAAGCATCAGTTTTAATTTCTAAATCTCAGGGATTCTAGTTTCACACAGGGTGGTGGTTTTCTAGTTATGGTCAAGGTTATCATGTGGCTTTCTATAGTATTACTGCTATGTGAGACCATTTAGAATAAAAATGTAAGTCTCTCTTAGAGTCCTCATTGTTGTCTAGGTTCTCTAGGATTGTGATTCGTGGGCTAGTTGTCTTTGGTTTATGTTTAGGAAAAGTCTTTCCGCAGGGTATGAATGTATCAGAGAAGTTAGACATGAGAAAACACAAGAGATTTAAATCTTGCACAGATTCATTACTATTTCAAACAACACTTTAACGATGCCTCACAAATGACTATCCTTTGGACAGAGTTTGTCAATAATATCTGACTAGAAGAGGCTCCGAGAACAGGAAGAAAACTAATCATGAGCCTGCCAACTGGAGACTGCTATTTTGCTGGGTATGAGGATATTTAAATTTGTTTCTTAACAAGCAAAATTGTTTCAAATCTTACGAGCTCAACTTAATCACTCACTTTCGAGAGAATCAGTCGTGATTTGTGAGGTCTGCTTTGCTCCCGAGGCTGGACCCTGATGTCCCTGGAAATGCAGCTGTGCACATCAGACTACCAGAGCTCCTATCATTCCATTCTGGGCTGGGGATTCTCGCCATGATCCTTCCTTGCCAGGGCTGACCTGCAGTCCACTAAGTAACCCTGGACCAAAACACCTAAGTAGTCACTTCCTCCACTCATTTCTGTAACCCATCTTTCTCCTAACGAGAACTGGGGCTTACCTTCCTTTGCTAATAATTTTCAGAGTTCAATTGGTTTACTCTGTACAGATTCATCCCCAAGTCCCCCAAGCTGTATCAGAACTACGACTCTAGTCCATGGGCTCATAGTGTAGGTTACTAGTTTAGCCTTTTCTGAAACAGAAAGATTGTGATATTTTATTAAAAGTAAGTATACAATCTGATGAGACGGTTCATTAGTTGTGCTGTACAACACAACTATGCACAACAAGTATGCGCTGCACAAACATGGCAACCAGAGTTTGGATCCAGCACTTTTGTCAATGGCAGGTAGACATGGCAGTCCTACAATTCCATTCAAGACAAGGGATTCATAGAACATGCTGGTCTGCTGGACTAGTGCATCTGGCAAACTCTGGGTTCAAGTGAGTGACTCTAATAAAATATATAAAGTGATATAAGAGAGTGATAGACAGTATTCACCCCAATCCTGGGTTTCCTCATTCTTGTGTACATGTAGAACCACATCAATCACACATATATGCACTCCCCACGCTCCCCCCACACACACACATACACACACCCCATGTATACTTTTTTCGATAAAATTCAGTGCAGGAGAGCGTTGTGTATGTGAACCAGTGTGTAGACAGAAGACTGAGCACAGTAAGAATGGAAGTTTCATAACGGCCTGCAGAGTGTCCTCTGTTGTTCATTCATCAAGGCATTCACGCACAAAAAATCCTGTGAGTTTCCATGCTGGACCACTTCACAACCATGGTGATCAAGCCATGGTAACTTAAAAGAGTTTGCATGTTAGTGTCTGGGGTGTAGTAGGGACCAACAGTCTTTGAATTAGACCCAAGAAATCAAAAGTCAAGCTCCTTCTGAGACATTTTAATGCTTGACTCTTTTGTATGTTTTCCTTCTTCCTGTGAACATGAAGTGACCAATTTGCCATATAGGCTCTATGTAAAAATTATTGTACTAGCTAATAGTTTTCTAACTAAAGATTAAAGATCAAAGCAGTGTGTTTAACATCAGATGGACATGGAATTTGGAATCAACATACCACAATTAAAAGTGAGGAGGAATTCTGGGGGTGCTGGACATCTCTTGAGAGCACTGACTACCCTTCCAGAGGACCCGGGTTCAATTTCCAGCACCCGCATGATAGCTCACCACTGTCTGTAAGTTCGGATCCAGAGGGTACAACACTCACACACAGATTTTGAAAAAGGGGAGGATGGAAACAAAGCACAGGAAGAAAGACAACAAGGAGTTTATGGCTACAATTGATGAGAGGAAAGAGGTCTGGGAAGCTTTGGGTGAGTTAGTAAGTCGCTAGCAGCTTCTCTGTATGGATTTTCTGAATATCCCCCCCCCATAACTACAGAATAGTGTAAGATAAACCCAAGAGGAAAGGAGCCAAGAGCAGGGCAGAATGCCAGAGACCGAGAGCAATGGACAGCTCCAGGCTTCTCCAAGAAATGCACCTTGAATTCTTCCCAAGTAAGATCACTAGGAAAATCACTGGTTTTATTCACTCAGAAGATAAATCTTGTAACCTGGAGCTTTTGATTCCCCCCCCCTTCTTTTGTCTTACACAGCAATGTGAAGAAAGAAAGAAATGAAGCAAAAAAAGAAAAAGAATACAAATGGGTGTGGTTAAGTTTCACCTGAAGCAGTGACTGTCTAAACAGAGACTATTTTCATTTTGGGAGCTCTCCAACTCGGTGCCAGGCACTGAAACAGGGTTGAGGACGAATGAATGCTTTTTAGGGAGGTATCAGCAACTTCACAACCATGGCAGCTTCAGCAATCACACCCTGAGAGCCTCAGAACACAGAACTGAGCTTGTGAGTATTTTCATGTGTCTGCTGGTACATTTTACAGAGATGATCCAGTTTTATGTGCTATCTTTACATTCTGGAAAATATAAGAGTAAGGTAGCAGCCAAATCTTAAGATCTAATGTACTCTTTTGCTTTAAAAACCAAGTAGCCGGGTTTGGCTAATCCTAGCACTCAGGAGGCTGAAGCAGGACTGCCAGGCTGAAGTCAGCATAGGTTAGGCACTGAAAACCTGTCTCAAAAAAAAAAAAATAAAATAAAATAAAACCCCAAACTTATAGAAAAAAAAAACTCATGCTAAGTAAAAGAAAAGATGAGAAACCGAGGCTTTATGTCTATTTCATTCTATTATTTAAAGCAAAAACAAAGTGAAACTGTTCGCAGCTTTGTGTTTACTGAGAGTTGGATCAGATTAGTTTCTACAATATTACTCTTACTAATAGTGTTTTAGTTACTTTTCTATCACTGTGACAAAGCACAATAACCAAGGTGATATATAAAAAAAGTGTTTAATTTGGCTTCCAGATCCCTGGTGGTAGAACAGAGAAACAAGGGAGAGTTCACATCTTGATACACAATCACAGGCTCATGGAATTGGGTGGGGAATCTCAGGGATCTTTGAAATTCCCAAAGGCTGTCCCAGTGACACACCTCCTCCAACAAGGCAACACCCTTAAATCCTTCTCAAAGCAGACCTACAAACTGGGTAGCAAGCAATCAACTCTATGAGACAAAGAGGGCCATTCTCATTCCAACAACCACAAGTAGACAGCTTTCTATGGCAACAATAGAGGATGCAGTGTAATAGAATGTGATTGGCTTACTGTTACACTGCTGCAGGTTGATCAGGAAGACAAGTAATCCTGGGATGTGCACCTTTTACGCGGTAGCACATGCCACTCTGAATGTACTGGGAGGATAATTCCATAAGACACTAACGATTTTCTTGTCTTGATCTAGTTGTTGCTATGGTACAACCCTTTCTACACCATGCATATGAATTACTCTCATTGGTTAATAAAGAGTTGGCAGGCCGATAACTCAGGCTTGTTACTAACTCTTACTTTTAAGTTAACACATTTCTATTAACAGGTGTATTGATTGCCATGTGGCTCATGGCCTTACCTGTCCTCTAGCATGTCTTGCTTCTTGGGTAGCTGGTTGGCATCCCTCCCAACTCTGCCCTTTTTATTCCCATCATTCACAGTATGTCTTTCCCACCTAATTTCCAGCCCAGGTACCAGCCTGTGTGCTTTTCATTAACCAATGAGAGTAATATACATTCATAACGTAGAAAAGGATTGAGCCACAGCACTTGCCCCTTTTGTCTAAATGAAAAGGAAAGTTTTAACCTTAACATAGTAAAACTATATACAGCAAAAACAGTCATTAAGTAGGAATTGCAGTAATGATATTCAATCTATTTGCATTTGGCAAAATTACAAAATAAAACTATCTATTCTTGGTAAGCTTAAAATTTTATATCTAATTTACTTTTTATCATAACTGAGGAAAATTAAATAATAACTATCTACTCTTCAACTCCATCAAAGACCTGAGAAGGATATAATATTACCTGAGTAAACAGGAAGTGAAAAGCAAACACCTTCTATAACTAAGAAGTGACAGAAACAGATAGTCACCAAAAGTTCCTCTGTAAGGTTTGAACATCCAACTCTGGCCTACAATATCTGACAGACTTTCCTGTGGAGCAGGGAATTCTGAAGAACTGTCCTACCTTGTCTTAGAAAAAATTGGCAGTCGTTTTTCTTGTGTTCTGCTGGTCCAGTTTGGACCTTATGATGTCAGCAATTGAAGCTAGGGTAATTCTTGCCCTTATGGTTAGTTTATGCTATAAAGAAAGAAAATTCATATAAGGTGTTCTTTTTTTTGCCCATCATCATCTCTGAAGTAGATTTGTGCAGCCAGGAACAGATGTGTCTCACTGTCATGAAAAACCTTGGGTTAAATGCCATATTTTATAGGTCTTTGAAGTGTTTGAAGGCCATCTATCTACCTAAATAGATGTATGTATGACCGTGAAAACATACCTAATATTACTATAAGTTTGACTATTACAGATGATTATTAGTTTGTATTTCTTAATTATGTATTACATTTTTTAAAAGAGCTGCATAAGAACAATACCCCAAACAAGAGTAAAACTATGCATACAGCATAACAAAATTAAATTTAAATTTGTATCAATAAGCTAATATCCATACCAAAGCAAAATATTTAAGATTATGTGTTTTTCAGATTAAAGTAGATTCAATAATCAACCTTTTATCCTGTCATTTCTATATCATATCCTCACCCCCTTTTTTCTATTAGAAAGAGTTTTTTGAATTTAATTTTTTTGTTTAGGTTTTTTTTCTTGACCATGATCAATAACAACTTGTAACCAACACCCCCCTTAAATGATAATAAAAATTTGTAAGCAATCATTTGGGAATGTGGACATGGTTCTGTAGACTACTCCTGTTGACTGGGGGTATTGACGTCTTTGGGGAAAACTTGATAAATTCAGGATAATTGTTAAGTCTTGCAGAATGTATTATTTCAATCAGGAACCTTAAAATTGTTTCAGATCCTGGATCATCTGGGAGCCATCCATTTTTATTAGTGTCTGGTCCCTTATTCTCAAAATACATGAACTTTTAAAGGTAACATGCATATCTACATTAATGCAAGTATAGACTTACATTGTATATAAATCTGTGAAAGATGAATTTTTGTTTGATGTTTGAGCAGGTAACATATACATTGTCATTTTTGATACTATGAACATGTGTTTATTACTCTCATTGGTTAATAAAAAGCTCACAGACTGGTAGTTGGGCTGGAAGTTAAGCAGGAAAGTCATACTGTGAGTGATGGGAAGAAGGAGAGCAGAGTCAGAAGAAACATCAGCCAGGAAACAAGGCGCAGTAGAGGACAGGTGAAGTCACGAGCCACATGGCAATATATAAACTAATAAAAATGGGTTAATTTAAAAATAAGAGTTAGCTAGTAACAAGCCTGAGCTATTCACCAAACATTTATAATTTATATTCAGCCTCTGAGTTGGTTATTTGGGACCAATCAGTCAGTCAGGACAGGAAATGTCTATTTGCACAATTTCCTCCTTTTCTTTTCAGAAGAGTTGTACAAATTTGTTTATTCCACATTTTGTGAGACCAACCAACATCTAATATCATTGTTATTTATACTCTTCAGGATATACATAAAAACAAAATAGTATATAATGTTAACTTTTCTAGTTTAAACCTGACATTCAGTTATTACTCTCTTTCGTTCATTAGTACTTACTTGTAACCACTTTTGAAATTTTATTTATGTTGCTTACTCATTTTTTAAAGTGATTTTTTTATAAAATGTTTTGTCAGGAATATTTTAATATTTATATTGGATTTCTGTTGTGTGCATTTTTCCAAGCTTATTAAATTTCTCTATAGTAATTTTCCATTTCCAAAGATGGTGTTTGAATTTTTACCATGGTTTAATGTAATAAGAGCACCCATTGAATAATTTCTGTGTGTCATACTCTGTGCTAAGGATTTTAAGAACAAAAAGGACAAAATTTTCACTGTAATCCCATTTAAGAACTCTTATTGTGTCCATTCAGAAGTAAAAAACAAAAGAGGGAAGAGTACATGTGATTAAAATTCAGAAGCCAGTGTTAGTTGGTGGAAAACAGAATTAAAGTAAGGGCTTCACCCAGAAAGCTGGGCACAGACAGAAGACTGCAGGTCAGAACCACTGCCCCATAAGTATAGAGTGGACAGGAGTGAAGCTGGGGAATGTGGCACGTGACTTTCTTCTCCTTGTCCATTCTTTTTACTAGTGTCTCTCTAGGTTTGAACCCAGCTAGAACTAGCAGACAAGACAGCTTGGAAAAGCACTGCAGAGCAGAAAGGTAAGAAGAAAACGTTCAAGCAAATGTGCGCGTGTATGGGGGAGGGAGGACATTCAGTCCTGCCATATTCCATCCTGCTGTTGGAGGTAGCGCACTTGAACAGTATTAGTCATTCATGTGTCATCTTTAAATATTTTAATATTAAAGTTCTTGCTTGCTTTGTTGCTTATTTTTTAAAAATATGGTCTTCACTATGTTGATTCCCTTTATTTTAATTGTGTGTGTGTGTGTGTGTGTGTGTGTGTGTGTGAGAGAGAGAGAGAGAGAGAGAGAGAGAGAGAGAGAGAGAGAGAGCTAGCAAAGGACAACCTTGCGTGTCATCCTCCTGAAGTCCATCTCCATTCCTTGAGGCAGTCTCTTGTTGTTTTGGAAGTCAACTCCTGTAGTCAGCCTAGCCTGGAGGCCAGCAAGCCTTGGACATCCTTCGATCTCCCTCCCAGTGCTGGGCTGACAAATGTACATTCAGTAATTTATGCAGGTTCTGGAGAGCAGACTTGGGTGGTCATTTATGTGAGTCAGTTTACCCCTGAGTTGGCTCCCCAGCTTTCTATTTATTCTTTTGATGACACTTTCTGTCCCTATTTCCAGTGTACTAAATTATAAATACATTAATATGACACTGTGAAGATAAGATCCGATTTAAGAAAACAAGTATAGATATTCTATTTAACCCTATTGATAAAAGTTAAGTTCATTTTCCTGCATAAATGTTATAGAGATGTAATTTTAAAACTCATCATGTAACATTTCTACAAAATAATTCTGATTTTACTGAGAAAAAAAATTGAAAGATAACTAAAACAACTGCTTAACTGTCATGTATTTGTGGTGATTTGAATAAGAATGGCCCCACAGACTGGAACATTTGAGTGACTAGTCACAAGGGAGTGGAACTACTTTGAAGGATTACAAGGGTTAGAAACTGTTGCCTTCTTCTACATGTTGATAGCCAGTTATGCCAGCACCACTTGTTAAATATGCTATATTTTTTCCATTTGATATTTTTTGCTTCTTTGTCAAAAATCAGGTGTTCAAACGTGTGTGGATTAATATCCGGGTCTTTGATTCGGTTCCACTGGTCTTCCTGTCTGTATTTATGGCAATACCAGGCTGTTTCCAGTACTGTAGCTCTGTATTAGAGTTTGAAATCAGGGATTGTGATGCCTCCAGAAGTTCTTTATTATACAGGATTGTTTTGGCTATCCTGGATTTTTACTTTTCTATATGAAGTTGAGTACCATTTTTTTTTTTTGAGGTCTGTGAAGAATTTTGCTGGGATTTTGATGGACATTGCATTGAATCTGTAGGTTGTTTTGGTAAGATTGCCATTTTTCCTATGTTAATTCTACTTACCCAAGAGCATGGGAGATATTTTTCCCTTTCTGGTGTCTTCTTCAACGAAAATAGATCCATATCTATTACCATGCACAAAACTCAAGTACAAATGGATCAAAGACCTCAACATAAAGCCAGACACAATGAACCTTATACAAGAGAAAGTGGGAAGTACACTTGAACACATTGTCACAGGAGACCACTTCCTAAATATAATCCCAGTAGCACAGACACTGAGAGAAACAATTAATAAATGGGACCTCCTGAAACTGAAAGGCTTCTATAAAGCAAAGGACATGGTCAACAAGACAAAATGACAGCCTACAGAATGGGAAAAGATCTTCACTAACCCCACATCAGACAGAGGTCTGATGTCCAAAATAGACAAAAAAAACTCAAGAAATTGGTCATCAAAAGAACAAATAATCCAATAAAGAAATGGAGTACAGACCTAAACAGAGAACTCTCAACAGAGGAATCCAAAATGGCTGAAAGACACTTAAGGAAATGTTCAATATCCTTAGTCATTAGAGAAATGAAATTAAAACAACTCTGAGATTCTATCTTACACCTGTAAGAATAGTCAAGATCAAAAATACTCATGACAATGTATGCTGGAGAGGTTGTGGGGTAAAAGGAACAATCCTGCATTGCTGGTAGGAATGCAAGATGGTACAACCCCTTTGAATGTCAGTGTGGCTATTTCTCAGAAAATTAGAAAAAAACCTACCTCAAGTCCCAGCAATACCCCTTTGGGGTATACACCCAATGGATGCTCATTCATACCACATGGACATGTGCTCAACTATGTTCATAGCAGCATTATTTGTAATAGCCAGAACCTGGACACAACCTAAATGCCCCCTCGATCAAAGAATGGATAAGGAAAATGTGGTACATTTACACAATGAAGTACTACACAGCAGAAAAAAATAATGACATCTTGAATTTTTCAGGCAAATGGATGTAGCTAGAAAACATCATTTTGAGAGAGGTAACCCAAAAAGACAATTATCACATGTACTCACTCATAGGTGGTTTTCAAACATAAAGCAAAGAAATCCAGCCCACAAATCACAATCCCAGAGAATTTAGATAACAACGAGGACCCTAAGAGAGACATACATAGATCTAATCTACATGGGAAGTAGAAAAAGACAAGATCTCCTGAGTAAATTGGGAGCATGGGAACCTTGGGAGAGGGTTGAAGCGGGGAGGGGAGAGGCAGGGAGGGGAGCAAAGAAAAATGTAGAGGCCAATAAAAATCAATTAAAAAAAGGAAGTATAGCCTTGATGGAGTAGGTGTAGCTTTGTTGGAGAAAGTTTGTCACTGGAAGCATGCCAAGTCCAGTCTGTCTCTTGGTCTATGGAACAGGAAGTAACTCTCAGCTCCTGCTCCAGAGTTCTGTTTGTCACCATGCTCCCCTCCATTATGATAATGAACTAAACCTCTGAAACTGTAAGCAAGCCCCCAGTTAAATTCTTTCTGTTACAAGAATCGCCTTTGTCATTGTGTCTCCTTACAACAATAAAATGGTGAGTAATACATTATTCAAACCATGTTCTAAGGTTACAATAAGAAAATTATATCAAAAGATTTAATTTTTGTTGTTTTTCCCAGAATTTCTTATTACCATGGTAATTGGGTTGATTAATTTTAATTGCCATGACAAATGTCTGATGAAATCAGTCTACTAAAGGAAAAATTTATTTTAGTTCATGGTGTTAGTCCATTAATGGTTCTGAATGTAGGGAACAACATTTGCCATAGGAAAATCAGACTCATTCATATCAAATGCCTCTCTATGTCTTAGCAGCTAATATCTTTCATGACCACGCATTTCTAGCCAAAGGTTTTGCTCCTGCAGATATCCAGAGTCCTTCTCTTAGAGTTGCCTGGACAGGTGCCTGTAGACTACCCAGGTCTTGTCAAGGTTGACAGGCTTAGCTCTAAGTTCCACATTTCTTTTCTAGGATGGGGTGCTGATCTTAAACTGCTGAAAGTGTGAGTATAACTCACTTGAAAGTCAGAGATCCTGGCTGCAGACACTGAGAAAGTAAATAACACAACTGATGTAGGTGTTGCTTTCTATCTGTTGCTTTCATTGGTTAATTAATAAAGAAACTGCCTTGGCCCTGATAGGACAGAAAATTAGGTAGGCGGAGTAGACAGAACAGAATGCTGG
>NC_022035.1:10745119-10770360 GCF_000317375.1 Microtus ochrogaster | reverse complement strand
AGCAAGATGTGAGAATTAGCTAATAAGAGGCTGGAACTAATGGGCCAGGCAGTGTTTAAAAGTTTCCGTGTAATTATTTTGGGTAAAGCTAACTAAGAGCCAGGAGCTGGGAGGCGGGAAGCGGCCCACTGCAGGTCCTACAACACACAACTGCTGTAACAATGTCTCTGCATTTGTGCTTTCCTTAATTTTGAAAAAATTGACATACTTTTCAATGTTATTGGAGGATTTTTCCTTAAGAATAATTGATTTCCTATACTTTAAGAATAATCTTTAAGACATAAATTTCAACTTTTTAAAAAAATGAACTTTCATGTCAATGTAAGGAAAACATCAAAAGTCTTCATGGCTGTGTGTGTTTGTGAATAAACTAAAACTCAGGGAATTATAATTTAAAAGATACATCTTATGATTTTAAAATGATTGTTATGAAAATGAAATTATATCACTTTTCCCTCTTGCTCCCCTCCCCACAGCCTTTCTCAGGCACTTTTCTTTCAGGTACCCTACCATCTCCTACATTCTCAAATTGATAGCTTTCTTTTTCCTTTATTATTATTTTTACATATACATCAACATTTTAAATAATACTTTCAATCTGTCTTGCATTTTAACTTATTTGCATCTGTCTAGTTTTGTATCTTGAATGTTGTAGGTTACTTATCTGTTTGTATCTTTTTTTTAATCATGGTAAAACAAAATGGGCAATCTGGTGATGATTTGAGAACAGCTTTGCAATGGACCCTTCTCTAGGTAAATCAAGCTGCTTAATTATTACAACTCTGTTACTGAGCAGTTTCCATGTGCCATATGACACAGCTATACCAATGAAGAACAATTTCATCAAACTCAAACAGAAGAACGGCAGTTTTCTGCACAAGATAGGAAAGTAATATCCTTATAAAAGGACATTTTAAAATTCTCTGAACCTGATCCCTTTTATAACCACTAATTTAAGTTTTTGACTCAAATAAAATGGGTAATCAGTATATACAGTTTCTTCATTAAATAAAGGACACATGAATAAAATGCAGATTATTTATGGCAACACAGATTGAGTTATTTAATGTTCAATTCATAAACCAGTGTTCTGTTGTTGTATTTGTCTTGTGCTCAAAATACATCTTTAACTTAGAGGTGCTAAGCACTCTGGAGCTGCTCTACAGAAAATAACAAATCCCTTAATATTAAGAATAGCTACAAAGCTGGGCAATGGTAGTGCACACCTTTTAATTCTTTTAATTCTAGCACTCATGAGACAGAGGCAAGTGAGTATATGTGAGTTCGAAGCCAGACTGGACTACAAAACAAGTTCCAGGACAGTCAGGGCTACACACACTCCCGCGAGTAGCCACCATTGGCTAAGGATAGCCATAAATCAGTGACATCGTTTGCAAGTGCTTTAGGCAGTCACTGATGTGACTATCAACAATGCTGCCATCTGTGTCTAGCCAGAACAGTTTAGGTTGTCATGAGAACAGCAATAGGCAAGCCCTAATGCATTTCTGATGCTTTCTGAGTAATTCTCGGGTGGTTCACAGTGAGGAGCTTTTTGATCATCTTTTAAATTATATTGCCAAATGTCATCAAGTCATCAAAGTTAGATTTTTGTCTCCAGAAACTTCTAATAGCACATTATAATCTTCTGAAAAAAATAAATGTAAATAATCTTATAACTGTGTTTGTTCCAAAGTAGACAAGGAAAGAGGGGCGGGTGAGCCTGTTGGCCACAGCTGGCATTGACAATGAGTAAATGAGGAAGACCAAAGATGATAAACCTTTCACTTCCCTACACAGTCTGACTAGAGCATAAAAGAGGTTAATTTGCCAGACAGCATGCCATTGACCCTGAGGATGATTCAGTACATTAATCTTGTGGCCAAGTGGCAGACTGGGAAAACCTTGCCTCATGCAAAAACAAACACGGAGGGAAATTCTGAAATTGCACCACATTCTATGTGGCGGTTAAGAACAGATCTGATGGAAACAGACATTCTGGGTTTAAGTCCTGGCCCTCATGTAAAGTGAATCTGTGATCTTGGGTGGTTTCTTCAACTTTCTGTGTATCACTTACTGCTTTTGTAGAACTGGATATTATAGAACCTACTTCTTGGTCTCAGGAACTTTGAAGTAGGAAAGTTGAATGAGTTAGGTACACAGTACTCTTCCAAACATGGCTATCCTAGAAATACAACTGTGTTTATAAATTTGTTTTCCTTACTCACATTTCTATCCTTTTCTTCTTAAATAGAGTCTCCACGTTAACTCAAGATGACCTGGAAACTGTAATTCTCCTGCCTCAGCTTCTGGCATGCCAGGATTTCTCTGTGCACTGCCATGCTACGCAAGTATTTTCAGTTATAGCAGGACTGCTCACATTTGTCTTCTACCTTAGATTGCTGTGTAGGTGTTTTCTTGTCCTGCAACCTCTCTCAAATAATCACTCAGAGGCTTGGTGCTAATTTTAAATGCTTGGCCAATAGCTCAGGCTTCTTACTAGCAAAATCTTACACTTAACCCGTATTTCTTATCTATGCTTTGCCATGTAGCTTGATACCTTTTCTCAAAATGCTCTCTTTGTGTCTGCTAGTGACTCTCTCCCTCTGCCCCTCTTTATAGCAGTATCTTCAGTTTCATTGTCCCATCTAAATTTATCCTGCCTTGTTATAGACAAATCAGCTTTTATTAACCAATGAAAGTAATATACATTCACACCATATAGAGGAATTATTCCACAGTGTTTCTGTTTTGGACCCTTAAGCTACAACCCATGTTTGTGGATATTTCGAACAGTGATTCCTAGACCTTGAAGGGCAAAAACAGACCTTGTTGAACGAAAACACCAAATAGATACCAGGGCTGCCAGTAATGTAGCTGTCTTTTTATCTTCAGAGCCATTTGTCAGAAATAAGAGGGACAGAAACTTACTTTCTGATTCTCTAGCAGTTCAGATCTTCTTAGTCTCACATACCTAGGCTGGTGAATCCAAATTCCCATTTAACCAATCAGATTGTGTGAGTAAGCATAATTTCCCAATCCAAACCAGAATGGTATACAATTCTATGGGGCTCTAAGAACACCTATCCTGAGTCTTGGCTTCTGGTTGCTTATTTTCTGAGTCCAATCACTTTGCTGTTTCTTTCCTTGCTACCCAACATTGACTCTGCACTCTGGCTTCAAAGTTGGAGAGCCAATCTGGAAAACTTCGCTGTTTTTTGTTTTGTTTTGTTTTGTTTTTGCAGTGTATTTAACAATTGTATTGGGATTAAAATCTTCTTTTTTTTTGGTTTTTCGAGACAGGGTTTCTCTGTGGTTTTGGAGCCTGTCCTGGAACTAGCTCTGTAGACCAGGCTGGTCTCGAACTCACAGAGATCCGCCTGCCTCTGCCTCCCAAGTGCTGGGATTAAAGGCGTGTGCCACCACCACCCGGCTTGGGATTAAAATCTTGATGTGGATGCAATCATGGTCTGTAGGAGGAGTTTTTCATTGTGACCACTGGCTCTCAAATAATCACACAAAGACTTATTCTTAATTACAAATGCTTGGCCAATAGCTTAGGCTGATCTCCAACCAGCTCTTACAACTTAAATTAACCCTCTTCTATTAGTCTATATACTGCATTGAGGCTCATTTACCTCATCTGTGAACTTCCAATGTTATTTGTTCTGAGTCCAACTCTCCATTCCTCTGACTCTACCCTCCTTCTTCCCAGAATTCTCTCTGTCCCGAGAATCCTGCCTAGCTATTGACTATCACCTTTTTATTAGTAATGAGAGCAACACATCTTTGCAGTGTACAGAAGGGTTATTCCACAGCAATGGTCAGACACTTCTGCAGGTAAGTCTCTGACAGTAACATCCATGACTCTTCCAAGAAAATATGCATGAAGAAAGCCATGAAGTTTTTGTCAACTTCCCACTCTAGACACTTTTCTGTCCCAAAAGCAAGGAACTATAATAGATCTTAAAATGCAGTTCAAAATTAGCACTCAGAATAACATCAAGCACTGAAGCCCAAGGGTTAAAAGGGTTGTCACATTGCCAGCAAGGCATTATGTTCTATAGATGACATTAGCTGTTTTGTCATCATCATGATTAAAAAGCTCTAGAGGGACAAGGAAATTCTCAGTAGAATTTTCCAGCATTATTATAGGAATCCGATCTTAAGTTTAGTGTGATATGTTTATAATCTTGATATGCACTGTAGGCTTTTGCAGTGAATGAAAGAACTTCAGCAAAGTTGGCCTGCATGTTTGAAAAGTAAAAATGTCACCAGCTGTTCTTTCCTGAGTATCTCAGATTCCTTCCTACTTTTCCCTTGATTGACTGCTTCGTCTTTGGCAGAAAGAATTTCCTGTTGGCAGTCTTTCGTGTTTCCAGACTGACTTGGCGCAGAACCTTGGCCCATACTTCTCAGTCTATTTCATTTGGATGTTTACAGGTATTCAAAGTGTCCATCACATACTACCTTAACCCTGTGAATTGTCTCTAGCATTGCCTCTCATAGTTCTAAATGGTCCTTAGAAGTCTACTGTTAACCGGAAAAGACAGCTGTAGGGAAGTACAGTAAGATCTCTGTGCTGATGTTGTGAACCCTGAAACAAGGATCATCAACATCTGAACAATTATAAAGTTGGAGAAATCTATACTGACTCAGACACAATACTCTGAGAACAATAGAGCCTACTGTTACCATACCTCTGTACATCAGGTTTAGATATTTAAGTTAGAATCCCAGGGCCCGGTAGAACAAGGGTTTGCTTGAGTTTAATCAGTCTGCTGTTTTCAAAGAGTGCTGAAAATGTATTATTTATAACAAGTTCATCTGAATTTTGGTACATAAAATGGGAAATGCATATACAGGCGTGTATGCGCACACACACTGAAATAACAGAATATTTATAATTATCTCACAACCTGTGAGATAATGCATACTAATACATCATTAACAGACCCTTCAAATTATATATGCTATTCTCTAAAAACATGCCCTAAATTTTTTATTGTTATAACCTGAGACCAGAATCAACTAATATCAAATAATAACATCTACATTAAGATGGCAGCCTTATTAGAAGGGGATACAAGAACAAACCATTACATGGTATTTGCAACCATTCGTACATAAATAAGATACTTTTCCATATACTTGTAACTCTATGGTAAAGTGGGTTTTTGTGTGTGTGTGTGTGTGTGTATATTTTATTAACCAAAGGAATGGAAATTTGTTATGAAATTGTGTCTTATAGAAATGTCAGAAGCTATATCTATGAAAACTCACTAATGTCACCGCCTAAACATAACCTGAACAAAAGCAACACCATTGAGAATGGAGATATGAAAGGGGGAAAGCTCATGAGGCCTCAACCCTAGACAAAGAACTAAAAGTAACTAAAGAACGCTCAGAGTGGGAGAAATAGTCTTCCCCGGGGAAGAGAACACCAATTGGTAACCCAATACCAAATGATCAGCCCTGAACACATGTATACAAATAAAGTTTAAAATATTAGAAACATTAAGAGACTAATGACCATAGTTAATAGTAAAGTATAATGATTATAACAAGGTGTTATCATAAATGTTACATTAATGTGCTCTCCATCCCATAATATCTTACTATAATGCATTCACACTTCTGTATTTGAGATATAATACAATACAAGGCAGTAATTGTGGGTAACTAAAAAAACAGAAGCGAAACCATAAAGAAAGGGGAGTTACTATGCTTTCTTCTACCCATTTTTTTCCATGTTATATCAATTTTTTTGTCCACAGATTTCTTTTTTCATGTGTAATCTTTTTGTTAACTTATTTATTTTCTCCTGACTTTTTAATGTTATTAAATTAAAGCTCATAACTTAAACTTTCAGCTTCAAACACAGGAATTAAGTTTACCTTAAGTGCTGTTGATATCAGTTTAAAAATTAACCTAGCCCATTTTCCTCATGTTGCTTTTAAAAGATGAGGAAATGCTGTTTAGTTGTGTTATTTGATGTACTGGAGACAATGCTTTTGTTTAATGGCAAAAAACAGAAGTGAGTACTTAGCCTCCTCACTCTTAGGAGTTGTTACTTCCCTTGTCTGACAGTTTGCTTCTTTTAGTGCGTTAAAAATGCAGTTCTCAGCCTTAAGTGCACATCGCTACCCAAGAAAGTTTATGAAGCCCCAGGTTACATGCTTCATCAATTATTCAGAACCAGTATACTTAGAATTATCTAGCATATTCTAAAGTACACAAAATTGAGAACTGCTGCGGATGTCTTTTCATACATATGTGAAATACAGATGTGCAAAAGAAGGTCCAGAATTTGAGCTTAATTTAGGAGCAAATGAAGAATCAAGCCACATTTTAGATGGCTTTCTAAAAGCCACTGCAACAGGATGGTTTTATACATAGAATAAATGATAATGAAGGGACTGGTTACTCAAAGAGTTCTTGAAATAAGAGACAATAAAGACCTGGATTCAGGTGTCAGCAGTGACCCTATTTGAGGAACATGGAGAATAAGTGAGTTGCTTATGGAAACACTTCTACAAGACTTGGAAACATATATGAAGGCTACCAGGGAGAAAAATTCCAGAGCCTTGAAAATTGTGCCTAGCCCAAATCTGGAAGTAATTTGTTGCCCACATGTGGTAAATTAACACTTTGAATGACAGTGTACCAATTTGCAAATTACTTCTTTCAGGGAATTAATGACTGCCGAGTATAATCACCATGGCATTATTTTATTGGCATTAGCATTAATAAATATTTCATGAACCACCAAAAAATTATAGTCCCAACATTTTGAAGAATAGACATTGTTCCAAAATATGAAATACCAACTTTAGACTCTCACCAGTGACAATATTTTTTCTAAATATTCATAAATAAAATAACAATTCATTGAGTAGCAGATTAATTGAGATGAGTTTCAATTATACTTAACGTTAAGTAGTTTTGTTTATGTAATTATGGTCTGAAGGGCTTGAGAAATCAAGCAGCATGATTTTTAGAGCAATTTAATTGTAACATTGGAGTTTTCAGAGACTCTCTAGGTCTCGGTTGCCTTATCTATAAATCAAATAAAATCCTTTATACATATGACAACAATTTTCTGGTGAGGATATCCCATTTATCTGAATATGACAAAGTCTTACCTTTGCATGTTGTTTAGTTGTGTGTCTCTATGTTAATTACTACAATAAAAAGTTTCTCTGATAAGTTTTGGGTGATGTACTGATATACAGGTATAATAGTATGTCATTACGAATCATTTTTTTACTGTGATCCTTTAGCAGAAAAATAACATTAGGCTTTCCCCTGTGCCTATTACCTGTCTAGTTTCAGATTCTTAGTCACTTTAGCAATATCATATATGGGTTCTATCTTACAAAATGGGTCTTAAATCTAATGAAAAAGTGGCTACTTACTCCCATAACATTTGTGCCACTATTGCACCAATATTTCTTGCAGCAAGTCCCTGTTGTTGGTCACAGGGTCTACAGCTCTATAAAACTGGTGATTATATTTCCCCCTATGGTGTGCAAAGTACCTTCCTGTAGAAGGAGCTGTGGGCTGTGTTCCTGCAGCCCAGCTCTTAGCCGCCTGGCTAGCTTATGCCCCAAAATAACAATATACAAATTGTATTCTTTTAAACACTGCCTGGCCCGTTAGTTCTAGCCTCTTATCAGCTAATTCTCACATCTTGATTAACCCATTTCTAATAATCTGTGTAGCACCACGAGGTGGTGGCTTATCTGAAAAGACTCAGCATGTCCGACCTGGTGGCTGGCTCCATCATGTCTGCCCTCACTTCCCTTCTTCCCAGCATTCTGTTCTGTCTACTCCACGCACCTATGTTCTGACCAATCAGGCCAATCAGTTTCTTTATTAATTAACAAGTGAAAGCAACAGATAGACAGATGGCCTTCCCACATCACCTTCCAACACCATAAATGGTGGGCAATGGGGATCAAGCTTCTAGCTGTGGATGACTCAAAGGAAACATTATCTTTCACATACAACAGGAATGAAACATATGAAGTCACACAAACTGACCACCTTATGAGACCCCTATTGATTCAAAACAGACAAAATCCCAGCACTGAATAGTTGAAGTGTATAGCACAAATAATAAAAACTCAGAGACAGATATTGGGGTTCAACCTGAAGATCAGAAGAGCAAAGCAGTCAAGTCACTAGAGAGCTCTTACCTCTAAGAAATCTTTAGTCTGAAAGAGAACAAGTTTCTGTCTCTTCCTGTCTTATATTCCTTTCTAGTGCTGGAATTAAAGGTGTGAGCCACCACCACCTGAATCTGTTTTTGCATTGATCTTATGTAGACCAGGGTGACTTGAACTCACAGAGATCCATCTGCCTCTGTCTCCCAAATCCTGGGATTAAAAGTGTGTGACACCACTGCCTGGCCTCTAGTGGTTTAGTTTTACCTTTTGGTCTTCAGACAAGCTTTATTTATAAAACATAAATAAAATATCACAAGGTTTACCCTCTTTGCATAAAATAAAAAAGTTAAGAACAGGCTATAACTAATATAAAAATTATATACAATAAGTACAATAACTATATACAATATATACAGGCAATAAATATATCAACAATGTCTAGTATATTCACATTTGACAAATTCAGAGAAAATACTTCATATCTAGTCTATCTTGGTGAGTCCAAAGTCTTGTACCTAACTTACTGTCTATCATAACTTGCATTACCACCTAAAACTATCTTTTAATATCTCTCAACCTTATATTCTTTCCATTTCTTTAGTGAAATTTGTTTCTGTGTCACATAAACAATGATAACTATAATTATCTAGTCTTCAACTGCCTCAGAGATGCAAGAAGGAGATAATATTAACTGAGTAAGCAGAAAGTGCAAACAAGCGACTTCTTAAAATTATGAGAAATGAAAGAAATAGCTGCCTACCTGGACAGTCATCCAAAGTTCCTATGCAATTTTGAAGCATCCATCTTTGGCCTACAGGCCTAGAATATCTAGAAGACTTTTCTATGAAGCACTGACAAACTTCCAATATAGGCGAAACTCTCTTTGAAATTTCCTGTTTTTATGGAAAAGTCTTCCAGATATCATGGGTCTGTAGGTTGAAGGTGGATGCCTCAATGTCACAGAAAAACTTTGGATGACTGTCCAGGTAGCAAAATATTTCTGTCAATTTTAAAGTTTTGGAAGTTCCTTATAATGCATATCCTGTTTACCTATGTAATATTGTATTCTTCTGGAGTCTTTGATGGAGTTGAAGATAGTTATAATAATAAAAGATATATTAGATATAAAACTTTAGACTCACAAAGACAGGATAGATGATAGAGTATTTTGCTTAATTTGTCATATGTAAATGGACTAAATATTGTAATTATAATTCTTGCTTGATAACTGCTTTGTTAAATGTGTTTTTACATGTTAAAATTAAAATCTTCCTTTTTATTTAAGCAGAAAAGAGGAAGTAATGTAGGAGGTGACATATATATATGCTGTGAGTGTATTTTATTGCCACTGGTTAATAAGGAAGTTGCGTTCAGCTGATGGCTTAACAAAATATATCCAGGATGGAAAAGATATATCGAGAAAGCAGAGTCAAAGAGATGCCATGTAGCCACCAAAGGTGAAAGACCATTTTAGTGCTTGCAAGAACATTGCCAATAGGCCATGATCTAGTGGTGATGCACAAATTGATAGAGATGGGTTAATTTAAGATATAAGACCTAGCTAACAATATGCTTAAGTAATTGGTCAAGCAGTTTTGTAATTAATACAGTGTCTGTGTATTATTTCTAGTCTAGTAGAGCAGTCTCTGCCTACAAAACCCCTTTTCCAAAGCAACATAATCTTAGAGCTAAATTTTGATGTCGAGATACCTTTAAAATAGTATTGGTTTAGCTTAGCAGCCCCCAGAATCAAATATATCTCTGTAGTCAAAAAATTCAAAGAAGCACAATAATATTCATAATCCAGACTCTTGTGTATTTTTTATCTTTATCTGGCTTATTTTTTATTCTTTTTATTCCTTTAATCCATGACTGCCAGTACTTTTAATGTCTCTTTAAAGACTTTGTTTTATTTTTTCTATGTTCCTTTGTTTCCCTCTCCAAAGCCAATGTACATTTTTTAAAAACACTATGACCCATTCAGAGGTTTATTTCTGTAGGATTCTGTCTTTAATACATATCTGTAATTATTTTAAAAAGGAGCACTTTTAAAGTGGTAAACAGCTTGGTTGCAGTGTCCCTGAATGCTGACTCCACATCTCTCAGCCTTTTAATATGGTGAAAGTACCTTTACAGCCAGTTAGGAGACTGCTGGGTGAAAGCCACGCCCTAAAAAGCAGTTGGCCCATGCTGCCATCAAGTAACTTGCAGCATGCTGCTCACAAGTCCCATTCAAGTGCTCAGCATCTTGAAAGAGTCAGAGCTGTTCCTGCAACTAGCATAAACCAGGAAGCCTTCTTAAAGGAGCCATGCAGCTTTCTCTGCTACTGCTAAGTCAGAAAGCCTTCTCTTAAAGGAATTATGCCTCTGCTTGTGTCTAGCAAACAGATCCTCCCCAAGAAAATGCTATTACCATGAAACTGTGCTTAACTCAGTCTGTTGGTGTGTGTGTCTAAAATTTCTTTCCAAGCTCACTCAGGTTTTATGTGAATGTATTTGCCCACATTGGCAAGCCATTTTGTAGGCAGAGGATGCTTGTTCATTCCTGGCCACCCAAACCCAAAATACAAACTATAAAATACAGAAACTATATTAATTACAACACTACTTGCCTATTAGCTTAGGCTTATTTTAAACTAATTCTTACATCTTAAATTAACCAATTTCTATTATTCTGTGGCTTACCAGGTAAAGTTCTGGTGTCTGTCTCCTTTGGCAGCTACCTGCCATCTTCCTGACTTCAACTACTTTCTCTCTATATCTCTGTTCAGATTTCCCATGTAGGTCTATTCTGTCCTGCCATATGCCCAAAGCAGCTTCTTTATTAGCCAATGGTAATAAAACATATTCATAGCATACAGAGGGTAATCCCATACCATATTTTGCTTTTTGTGTTCATTTGTAACAATATGATTTTTCTTTTCTTAATTAAAAATACTTATACTTATACCCTGATTATAGTTTCTATTCTCTCTATTTCTCCCTCCAATCCCCCATATCCACTCCCATTGTGACTCTCATTAAAAAGCATGAGCTTCTAACATAGAACTACCAAACATGCAAGGTAAAATATAAAATGACGCAAAACCTTTATATCAAAGTTTGACCTGACTATATAATAGTTCGAAAAAGAAGCTAAAGAGTCAGAGACCCTCTTATTCTTATAGTGACTAGTTCCATAAAAATTCTAAGCTAATAGCTATAATATATATGCAGAGGACCTAGTCTAGACCCATGTAGGCCCTTTGATGACTGTGTCAATCTCTGTGAGCTCATACGTGGCTTATTTAGTTGATTCAGAGGACTTTGTTCTCCTGGTGTCCTCCATATCATCTGAATCTTACAATCATTCTGCATCCTCCTCTACAGGATTCCCTGAGCTCTGAAGAGAGGAATTTGATCAAGACTTTCAGTTTAGAATCTCTTTTTTGCTTAATATCCAGCTGTGAGCCTCTATATCTGTTCTCATCTGTTTCCAGATGAAACCTTTCTGATAATCACTAGATAAAGCACTGACCTATGAGTCAAGCAGAATATCATTAGAAGTCATTTTATTGATTTTTTTTTAAAGACCAGTTGTGTTTGGTTTCACTCAAGGTCTCTGGGCTACCTAGTCTCTAGGTCTTGTTTCTATTCTCAAGAATGGTCAGGTATGAGTTCCTTCTTATGGAGGGGCCTTAAGTCAAATCAGACATCAGTTGACAACTCATACAGTACATCACAACCACAGTTATCCCTTGGTCATCTCCTTCGAGCTCCTTCCTACCTCTCCTCTCCCCTAGATCTGTTCCCTTCTGTTGCCTTTCAAAAAGGAGAAGGGCCACCAAAAGAGACAACAACTAAGCATGACAAAATGAGATACAGTATGACAAGAAGAAAGCCCTCCTATGAGACTGGATAAGGCAACCCAATAGGAGGAAAAGAGTCCTAAGAGAAAGCAAGAGTCAGAGAGACTCCAACTGCTCCCACTGTTAGAAGGCCCACAAAAACACCATGCTAACAGTCATAACACATACACAGAGGACTTATTATAGATACACACAGGCCCTGTGATGGCCATTTTGGGCTCCATGAGCCCATGAGAGCCCCACTTTTCCATTTTGATATTTAAAAAAATAGCCTTCCTTTGATAGACTATTTGAGAGAATAAAAGAAGTTGGATACTTCATACCAATGTGAAGCATGCAATACAAATCGTGGTACTTTCTTTTTGGGATTTTTTTTTTCCAGATATCTTTTCGGTAGTGGCTGTGTAGGCATGGGAGCAAAATGAATGAATGATTCAGTAGTATTGGCTCTATGAAGTGCAACAATAAAGGCCAGCAAGTATGAGAGCGATTCAGTCATTTACCATAAACTCCGCTGATGCTATAATTATGTCACAGAAATAGTCACGGTATCAACAAGCCCACAGCCAGTGCCTCCTACCACTGGGAAAAAATCCGCCAGGTTCCTAAGGGAATTGTTTTGTAAACCTGACAAAATAAGCCAACTATCAAATGTCAACAAGACAGGTCTGAGTGGCCAGCACACACCATTTCACAAACACCTGTCATTTAGACAAGCAAGTTGGGAGATTCTGTAAGATGTAAGTGCAAACGATAAAACCTCTGTATCATGAACCATTAGGGAGTTTGAAAGCCCTCTTTAGGCTTCGAATAGATGAAAACATAAATTCCTAAAGATCTGGTTTAAGAAATGGCAAAATTTTTATCAGAAACAGTAAGAATAACTACAGTTAGTGCATTTGTAAGAAATAATTTGAGCTCCAATTTGTTTTGTTTTGTTTTGTTTTTTTATTTTTTGAGACAGGGTTTCTCCGTAGCTTTTTGGTTCCTGTCCTGGAACTAGCTCTTGTAGACCAGGCTGGACTCGAACTCACAGAGATCCACCTGCCTCTGCCTCCCGAGTGCTGGGATTAAAGGAGTGCGCCACCACCGCCTGGCTTTGAGCTCCAATTTGCCTTTCTAAAACTTACATCCTAAGAAGAAAAAGAAAAACACACTGAACAAAATTAATGGGTTAGTGTGCTGAAAGGGAGTATGTGATGGGAAAAGGAGAAATAAAGCAGGAGTCTAATGGTTAAGGTTTATTGAGAAGATGAAATAGAATAGTGAGGAAAAGCCTCATCTAAAAACTGATGTGTGAGCCAAGACTGGGAAAATCAGAGAGCAGCCCAGGGAAACTGGAGAGGCAGAGAGGACAAGAAAGCCAAAGCTGTGCAAAGTCAGAATGAGTGTTCCTCCGGGAATGGCAAGGAATGCGGTGTGGACAAAGGACTGGGAAGCACTGAGCAGAAGAATGTAAGTCAACCACGAAGGTCAGAATAGGGAGTCGGTGTAAACAAGTCACGTGATCAAATCAGGCCTAGAAGCCATCTTGAAGACTTCTGCTTTGCCTCTCCTGGTGAAGAAATTACATCATCACCAAAAAGCAGGCCAGATGTCTGTGTTGAAAACAGTCTAGAGTGACCGGAGAAATGCTCAGGGGTTAAGAGCTTTCGCTGCTCTTGCAGAGGGGGTGGAGTTGGGTTCCCAGTACCCATGTCAGGTAGCTCACAGCTGCTTTATCACTGTAGTTCCAGAAACCTGATACCCTTTTCTGAGCTCCTCGGGTATCTCTGCACTCCCACATGCCCATATCTCCCTCCTGTATATACACATAATTGAAATAAAAAATAAGTTAAAAAGTAGACTGAAAATGTAAAAGGCTATCCTTTTAGGAGGCTACATAACCTGCAGCAAGAGAAAGGAACACAACTGTGATGTAATCCCAGCCATCACGGAGCGTGCTCTGAGCTCGGGTTCTGTGAAGTGAGGAAGGGATTCTGTGGCATGTTTCCTATACTCCCGCCACCCCCGCACAGATTGACTTGTGGTCAAGAGCATATAAAATAGCATACATCGTTTGGAGGGGAAAAAAAAAGAATTATCCAAACTTAGAGATTCTCTTCCACTCTCTTGAAATATCTCTCTCTAAATATTACAGTACTTTTATTTTATTTTTTCTTTAAATTCGGGCTCTTGTCTTCCCCTCTCAATTTAAAGCCATATCAACATTACTTTACTCTAACCTGAACTATAATTTCTCGCCTCCAAATACCTGCCAGTTTCCACTTGGTCATATGTTATTTCCTCAAATCACTGTTTCCTATATTTAACCTGTCAACACCCAATTTAATTGTCTCAGGCAGGCGCAGAGTCCACAGGACTGTCAGCTCCTCTGGCCCGAAATCAGAAGCCTCTTTGATTCACAGCCCTTTATCTCATCTGCCTTGGCAATCTCTGAAAGGTTTTAATGATTACTCCAAAGCATTTCTTGTATGAATTATATCTACTGTTTCCTGCATCCATCACCTAAGCCAAACCCCTCCCAGTCCTGTGCTGCTAAGGTGGTTCCCTAACAGTTACCACACCGTATTGCTCCATCCTACCTAAAACTAATAAACAACATTTTTATCTACATATAAAATATTTCAAAGTATGCACTATAAACTATCATTTAAAGTGAAGAAATCAAAAGTCTGTAAATATTATTTTAAAAAGTCAAAGAAAAATATAAATACTTTTGATCAAACTGAAATTATGATTTTAGAAAATAGAGTTGTACAAAAATATTGACAAGCCAGGAAAGCAAAAATTTCCCATTTTTTGGGGGGGGGGTCAAAAGTTTGAAGTGATTTTCTCTGGGCTAAAATTGAAATGATAATAAGACCACATCCTGTTTTGAACCCACTGAAGGAAGGTTATGGTCCTTTTCCAACTCCCTGGGACACCTACACATTTTGCTCATGTATTTCTTTCAGTTTCAAAGGCAACAATGGCCTGTGTAGTCTTAGTAATAGTTTCTATCCATCTACTCACTCTTTGACCCCTTTTTCGCATTTAATTGGTCTTTTGATTCCACTGAGAATATAAAGTATTTCAGGGTTCCTTAGTTCCAGGTTAACTAATTAGCGATGGTGCCTATATCCCATTTCCTCTTGACAAGTAATATGCAACTTAGTACTATATTTCACAAAATATTCACAGGTTTTAAGATTACAGTATGGATTTATTTGGGGGCCCATTATTTTATCTACCATAATATATTTCAAATTCCTTAAACACACACACATACACATATACTTTTATATATACTAAATTATTCAAAGAATAGATATCAGTGTCTAATCCATAGGTTTGAATAAAACATACTATTTTCATGTACTATTTCACTTTTTCTGAATTTAAGCACTAGCCATAAAGATCAGGACAATAAGCAGTTATTTTAATGACAAATTTTTCTATTATATAGGTCTGAACATCTTCCTATGACTTTTAATGTTAATGTCTTCCAAGTCGATAAATCAGATTTTCACTTGTGTGTTTTTACTTCTGAACTTCTCTTGCTGTTTTCCTTTTACATGACTGCCCTTTCACAGATGCCAGCCATCCTTCAAAATGAAGAGTTTTAACTTCAAAGTTTCCTTAGATCGTCCCAGCATCCCCTCATCTGAAGTTCTATAACACAGCTTATACCATGAAATTCAACCAAGTGCTAACCATTGAGGTTTGGAATTTAGTATCTAACCCTACCAATACGATGGGAAATGTAGAGGCTTGGTAATAACAAAATAACCCAAATTGTTCCCTTAGGTATCACTTGAGATCTGCTGGTGATGTCGTGCACACCTAAAAATATTTGTCAAATTTGCTTCTGAGATTTTTTTTTTTGCAGAATTTTTTTAGACTAAAGTCATTTTGATTCATTCTTAGTTTTTGTTTCATTTTCACATTTTGCACATGGAAACAAATCTTATTGTCTTTGTGTCTTTGTCACTAAATCCTAAAAGTCATCAGACTGTCTACCTTTCAAATCTCTTCCCTATTTCCAGATCCCCTTTCCTGGTCTATAATGTGATTGTCACCTAAAATTAAATAAAACTTTCTGTAGCTCTATATTCCCTTTCATTTAAAATTTTCTCTTGACCCATTAGCAGCCAAGTCCTTTAAAACCCATGCTCCCTGTTTTAATTCTCAAAGTTGATTCTCAAATTTTCTTTGGCTCTCTATCATAACAAAAGCACACATCCGACAAATGATATTTGATAGACAACCAAGTGGACTATTTATTTGCTTTTTCCTTTGTTCACTGTTGTTGTTGTTGTTGTTGTTGTTGTTGTTGTTGTTGTTTTGCTTTGCTTTGCTGTCGATCTGATTTTTCCAGGAACTTATACCCCAAGCCCGAGTGGAACTCTCTATGTAACCCATAGGCTTCAACTTGTAACCTTCCTGCCTCACTCTCCTGAGATCTAGAGTTAAAGATGTGTGATATCATATTTTGCAAGTGAACTATTTTTACTTATTTATTAAAATCTTAATCTAAAATTAGAATGATTTCTCTTATTACCATACTACTTTATGTATTTTGGCTGTATGTATGTCGATATGTATGTCTTTGTATCATGTATGTGCCTGGTGCCCGTGAAGTTCAGAAGCTCACCTAAGATTGGAGTTACAGAGAGTTGTGAGACACCTTGTAGGCACTGGAAATCAAGCCAGGATCCCTTACCCACTGAGCTCTTAACCACTGAGTCCACTTTCAAGACCTGTGAACTAGTTTTAGTTTCTGACTCACTTCACTACTTAACAGAGTTTGCCACTGGTGGCTGTTGTCTGCCTCTTTACACTCTTCCTTGACTTGTAAAGTTTCCAAAGTGGTCTCTGGCCTTGTCCTATGTGGCCATCTGATGCAATCTCCATGTTTGAGACTTCAGTGATCTAAAAAATCATTCTCAATGGCACTCTTTTTAATAATGGGGAGGTATCATATTCTGGAAACTAGATTTGTGACATTTAGGAATGTATACTGGGTACTACTAGAGTGGAGAAATTGAACTGTGACTACACTTAATTCTAACAAATTTCAACTTAAGCAGCATTATGCGGCAACAGCTCAGTGTTAGCATACATAGTTTTTAAAGTGCCTGATTCTTATTGGCAAGAATTTCTCAAACAAATCAGAGGCCTTGAGCGGTAAAATAATCAACTCCAGGGTTTTATTTTGTTCACTTTTGCAAGAACCTACTCAATTGATGGACTATTTATTTATTTATTTATTATAGGCACTGAAAGAATTTGTAGAGATGACCATTTTTCTTCTTTATTTTTCCAGAAAGTTAGACTGAAAAAAGAGAGCAGCAGGAATCTTGAAGCAGGTAAAGAGGACTCCTCAATACTTTACAGGTCTAACACCCATCACTCAGGAATTTATTGTCTTTCTATTTGAAACAAAGGATTGTAAGTACTCTTGTATCCTTGAGGCTTCAGATATTAATATTCAGATCTAGGAATGAAAGCTTTCTGAGTAGTCATTTCAAAGATATAACTCAACATAACATAGTAGAGTCATTAAGTCTACTGTTTCAAAATAATACACTTAAGCTACTAAGGTAGGTCAAATGTTTGGGGGCATGGTCAAAGAAGAAGAAATTGAATTTCATGTGATTCTCATGGTACCTGTGCCTTGGGAATTACTTGATCTTGTTCTAAAAGTTTTTCATGTCATGGTCCTTCCATTTCTTCAGTATCATCTTAGATATCACTACTCTACTCTTTTCATTATACTTTGTCCTATACTTTGAGAAGTTATAATAAGCCACTTATATAGAGGAATTCCTAATCATTAATAATTTATGTGCCAGATATCTGTCATGTTCTTTTCATTTAACATAATTTTATAAGATGAAAACCTCACTCACTTTTTACTGATTAAGAATGTGAGCCTTGGCCGGGCAGTGGTGGTGCACGCCTTTAATCCCAGCACTTGGGAGGCAGAGGCAGGCGGATCTCTGTGAGTTCAAGACCAGCCTGGTCTACAAGAGCTAGTTCCAGGACAGGCTCCAAAACCACAGAGAAACCCTGTCTCGAAAAAAAAAAAAAAAAAAAAAGAATGTGAGCCTTAGTTTGAATAATTTCATTATTTTTGTTTTACCGATAATTAGTATTTCAGTAGGAAATGCTAACCATACAGGTGCTACACAAATCAATCTTCAAATTTTCATCAGATTAGAAAAACACAGGTAATATAGTAGGCAATGCCATATATGCAGAACTTCATTAGGACTCATTTAGCAGAATTCGTGTGAAGATGATTGATTGAAAAGGGAGAATGGAAGGTATGAATAAAAAATGGATGGACAAAATTTAAAACAGTTGTAATAGTGACAGGAAGAAAGAGAAAGAGAAACTGAAGCTAAGAGAGGAGAGAGAGAATTCCAATAGCACTAGACTATGTTAATAAGAGCAAGTGTGACCCTCGCTCTGTTGTTTTCATACAAAGCTAAGGCCCTTTCTGTGAAGTACATTATTCAACAGGAACACTAGCTGTCAGAAGTGGGCACTTCAGCAGCATCCTTAGTGTTTTCCACAATGTGTGCAGGTTACAGGAGAGAGCAGAGGCAGCGAGGGACCTCTGTCAATTGTGTTTTGCTCAGTATTGATGTCTGTCTCCTCCCAGTTTATTTTTAATCATAGTTTCCTCATAAAGCCAAAATATATAAAAACATAAAATAGTTTGCAGTCAGTTTTCTTGGTATAATTCTTAATAAATCATATCTGTCATGTGTATAATCGTGCGTACAACTTTTAAATACGCATTTCAGAAATTGTTTTCAGTTTTTTAATAGGCATCAACTCTGATGGATATGAAATATATGACCTTCTTAATGTCTGGTTGTTTATCACCAAAGCTTATCATTGGTACTGTTGAATTTAGTCCTGATGTCAAGAACAATCAAATATACGTTAGCACATACAGATCATTTCAGTGATGCTAAGTTAAACCAAGAAAGTTTAAACCGCAGCTCTGGAAGTGAGAGAGCATAAGAAGAATAATGCTCTATGCAAGATAATTGATCCACATCAGATTACTTTTCAATATCTTATTAATATTTTCCTTTTCTTGATGTTTATCTGAATCTACGTTTCTCACCAAGCTGAGTAGCCTAAGGACAAAAGTGCTATCATGTGCAAAAAATTCAACACCACTTTTCTTTGTTGTTGTTGACTAAACCTGGTTTTAATTCTGAGAAGAATTTCCAAATATGACCCTGGAGCAAGGCAGAAAGCAAAAGTCAACATGATTCCCAAGGTATTAACGCTATCAGAAGAAGGTCTAGCGTTTCCTCATATACACACAATGTGAAATGAATCAAGATATGATGTCATGCGTTATTGCCGTATTTATTTTCATTACAATTTACACAGTCCGTCAAGGTCAAAAAGACACTCGTCTTACAAAAAAAAAATGTGGGATTTGAGTTACATCAATCCTTTCTCACTCTCAGAAAACAAACCATGAATTTTCACAAATTTAGGGCATCATTCTAGGGAACAGACGGTCTCAAAATTCAAACGTAAGTGGCAATATTTCTCTTTTTGAAAGCTTCATTGGAGAAAGTTAACTTTTGTAGTTATGTTGAAAAAAAAAAAAAAAGAAATGCAAAGACCTGGGCAGACAGCCCTTTCTTCTTTAGAAGTTGCAGAGGCCTTTCTTTCAGCGGCGTGATTCCCTGCCATCCCCCCACTCTGCCGGTCTACTAAATTCCCTCTCACATCTTCTCCACAGCCCCCTCCCACATACACAGGACAGAAGCCGAGCAAGTGCAAGAAGAAAATGATGAGAGTAACGCGAGAGAAGACAGCCGCGTGGTTAACATCACAAGATCAGAGGGAGCCCAGGAGCAGAACCTAGAAAAATCCTTTCACAGCATGCAATATAGAACAAAAATCCCCGGAAAACTCAAATACTACTATTATCATGTTTCAAAACAAGAAAGCTAGGAAAGGTGACAAAAGGACCCAAGAAAGGATTGGACACACTTTCAGCCACCTGTGCGCCAGGTGGAAGGTTCTCATCAGTCCCTTTAATTCTTCCCTTTGATGTACGTGCCCAATCAAGACAATAACAAGTCCTTGAACCAAAATGAATCTCTTGTGCTAGACTCTCACTCTGGGTGATAAACAAAGCCGCTTAAAGACACAAACTAGCTCCGTAGGTGGCCTTCACTCACTCCAAGAAAGCTTTTGATTAAAACAAAAATGTAAGTAGAAGGAAAGTTGAAGGAAGTCACTCACAAAGTCTTGTTTCATTTGGAGGACATAAACACGAGAATGAGACCTCTTTAACATCTCCACAAAGGTAGGCGCAGTGATCAAACCAGTCGGGGAGTTAAAAGGAAACAACTTCTTTTCAACTACCTCTGTGTTTGTGCAGTTTAGGGAGAATAACCATCAAGTGTGGAAGAGCCTCTGAATAACTCCTTTCTGCAGTCTTGTCAAACTTGCTCGACGGGCGGATGGGAGCATCTGTTCAATGGGCTCGATAAGAAAGCAGAAAGGCAAACTTGACTTACAGGAAGACTGTGACTTCTGACCTAAATGCAGTGTGTTTTGAGGCAGCCTTCTCAGATCAAGAGATGAGTACTTGGGGAAGCCAAGTGAGAGCAACCAAAATGCAGGCGAGAGATGGAAGGACAATGGGAAGAAAAGCAAAGAAACTCGGGCCAGATTTCAACATGAGGAAGAGAAGAGCTGATGGGAAGGAATTTCTGCCCACACATACCTACAGACTGCTTGCTGGCCAGGACGAATGGCAAATATGGAGACACGACTTACTGTCCAGTGTTGGAACAAAGCAAACATAACTGTAGTAGACTAACCACCTTAGAATTCTGTTAGGCCTCAGATCTCTTAAAGCCCTGGATCTCTTAAAGATCTCTGAGGCTCTGATCTCTAAAAGATCTCTTGAAGCGCTGTGTCCTAAACAGCTACAAGTGAGAAGGAGCACAGAGTCACTGAAATTTGGGTGGGTGTAGTTATTATATATCAAGAAAAGATGATTTAAAAATGTAAATCATGAATGAACCAGCATTTTCCTCTTTCCCCCCTTTTTAAAACTGTTTTTATTGAGCTTTATGTTTTTCAAGCTGCCACTTTGCTTTGCAAGTGGGTTTGATAGTTTCTAGGGACAAGATGCTGCTCTAGAGCACTCTCAATACAAATGTTTATAAAATGCTTTTATTTTTCCCTGGAAACTTAGATTAAAAATTTGAACATCAGAAATTAAAGACACATTGAAATGCCTGGGTCTGAATTCTTTCCTTTGATAGAATCTAAAAATTAAATAGTGTCTTATACTTAAATAAAAATGAACATAATTAGAAAATCAAACTCAAATTCTTCTGTGATTCTAACTATCAGGCCAATTCTGCAAATTGTGTGCAATCAGAAATTAATAATTCTTGATTTGTCTTAATAATAGAGGACTAGGGTGACAAGAATAACTTAAATCAATATGAATTACACAAATCTATCTAAACCAATGCTTTTCATTTTTCACGTATCAAATAATTCTTATTTAAAAAATTAAGTGTTGCTATGCACAGATGCTTATAAATATGCTAACAGTTATTACTGTGTATTTCTAAATGTTATATAAAATATGCTTGAAGTATGAAAAAAAGTGTTAGGTGCTTGGAGGAAGCATCAAAAACATCTATACATATTTGGACTGTATCAGTTTGAAACTTTAAAAATATTTGGCTTATAAAGGTTTTGACAAGTTTTTCCTTACACAAAATATAGAAACAAGAAATACAGAACAAAGCACTGACTGTGTCCTAAACTCACCAATTAGTTAAAACACACTTTAGTATTAATATGCTTTGGGGATAAAGAGACAAGAAAGAAAGCGAGAGGAGAGAGAGAGAGAGAGAGAGAGAGAGGGAGGGAGGGAGGGAGGGAGGGAGAGAGAGAGAGAGAGAGAGAGAGAGAGAGAGAGAGAGAGAGAAGGGATGACTTTGGCTCTTAATAGTTATTGTAACATTTTTCCACTTAGCCGTTTTCTCAGTAATTTAGTGGGTATTGTATGTTTTGTATTCGGTCATTAAAACTCTTGTAAATATAAATTACTTTTTCTTAATGATTCCTTCCACTGTGTTAAAACCTAAAATATCAGTAATGATACATATAGAAGACACAGTTCTGTGTAGATGTGATTTTTGGAATAATAATTTGTAAGTATTTAATTTCACATTTTCTTTTTCTCTGTAAAATTATTAAAAACTCCAAAATGGTAGATTTTTGACACAGCATAGCTTTTATTAACCTGAAAGTTTATGAGCATAATGTTTCTGTGTGCTTCTTATGTAAATGCCCTCAGTTAATCTCTTACATGATGAGTTCATCGAAATCAAATAATCAACATCCGTATATTCCCCTTTATCCCATTCTAGACTGTCTAGATTTTGTCAACTTCTTAACTAAAAGCTTATTACATTCACAATGAAGTTCATGGTGTGAATGCTGGCAACTGAGCTTGAAGAATAGCAACTGCTCTTAACCACTGAGCCATCTATCCTGACCTCATCATTTCAAAAGGCATTTTCTATAAATAAACACATGAAACTGCATTTTTCTTCCACATTCCATCTAAGATACCATGTTGCAACAACTTAAAACCATAAGCAGACATTAGACTGGCTCCTTTGTTGATCTGGGCAGTTCCCAGAGAGTGTAAAACAGCAGCATCTTTCTTAAGTGTTTTGTTTAGGGTTTGTTGCTTGTGATCAAATCAGAAGACTTTGCAGTTTGTTCTTGTTGTTTTGACATGAAACAATTGACTAGATTTTCAAACTTTGTTTTTAATGTCTCATAGGCAAACTATGGAAAATTATAGCCATCATAAAAGATTTCTGCCTCTATTTACTTTGCTAGAGCCATTTAAGGCTCTCGACTGGATTCGAACTATCTTAACCATTTCTCTGCCTCAAGGTCTTTGTTCTTGCCTTCTCTCTGGAAGGAACATTGTCCTTAGTAGAATACACCTTTCCCTTACTTTCTTTCAGGTTCACCCCTTGACCAATTTAAAAAAAAAAAAAAAAGCAATCACAATCCATTCCATTCCACTACTGCAGTCCTTATTTCATCTGTTCTGCTTGATTAAAAGTATTAATTCTGTGCATTTACGTGGGCCTGTATAGGAGTATGTAATGTATATGTTATTGCAGGTGCCCCCAGAAGCCAGAACAGGGTGTTGGATCCTGTGGAACTTGGGTTATAGGTGGCTGTGAGCTGTCTTGGATGCTGGGAAGCAGACCCCAGGTCTCTACAAGAGCTGTACATGGTCTTAAGCGCTGAGCCATCCCTCCAGCCTAGTCCTCCTTTTTGTTGATGAAGCCTTTTCAGTTTCCATGATAGGCTAACTTTTGTGACTGTTGTTTTTTTTTTTTTAAATTACCATCACATGCTAATATGTCTAAATGTGTATTATCTTTTGCTCCTAGAATGCAAGCCTGTAACAACAGACTTTGCTTGAAAATATTTTCCTAACACTATATCTTCAGTAAAACTTCTATGCACATTAAAGATTGTAATGAAGACATTAGTTGTTGTAGAGTATAGCTATTGTACCACCATGGGTACGTAAAGAGCACAAGCAACTCTTCAATCAATATTTTTTTGATATTTGATATTTACTAAAATCAGCAGGAGTTTGAAAGCTGTGTTTTTTTAAAGAAGAATAATAAACTTAAAATGTATAATATTCATTGAGATCGTACAATCTTAGAAAGAAAAATATTGCATGTTCTCTCTTATAGGATGAATCTAGCCAATAATATATTAATATATGTAAACAAAGGCACATGTGGATACAATATAATACATAGAAAGCACAATAAAACGGGTAGATTTCAGGGGATGTGGAAGGACTGCTTGAAGGTACTGAACGTAAGCTGTGAGAGAGGACAGGAAACCAATTGCTTTCCTAGTTGGAATTCTCAAGGAGATTTCATTTTTGGTGGTGGATAAACGCATACAGAAATATGTAATAGTGTAAGTAGAACAACCAATGTGGAGTCCCACAGCTTCAGAATGACTATTTTACTATACATAAGGTCAATGAGATATATAGATTGTGGATCCAGTTAATTTTTGTATGTGGTGTCCATTTTATTTGCAAGGGTTTTGAATAATAAAGTTTTATAATAGAGTTTCAAAATGGCATTTAGCCTCAAAATTGTTTAGTGGAGGAGGGCAAAAATAGTGAAAGTATATAATGTATTTGTTGGAAGTGACCATTTTACACAAAATCCAATTAATTCATACCAATAAAAAGTAAATAATTTGAAAATCAATTTGGAAAATGTTTCTAGGACTGCTGGCTTAACATCTGTACAATACATGGTTCTAAAAAAGTGGTTGTCAGCATGGCAATGTATTTCAAAGTTTACAAGCACTAATGCGAGTTTTGTTGGAATAAAAGAGCACCTTGAATGGTAGTCTTATAAAATCTTATATTTCTGTTAACTTTTCGCTAAGAATCTCATGTTAGGAAGAACCAGTCCACTGACCTTATCTTCATTAGGGTGCTGTTTTTTTATACACATGCTGTACATCACCAGAAAGGAATGGAAAGGGATTCTTGGCTTTTTCCTCAAGAAAAGTTTGTCAAAGGATGCAGTTTTGATGTATTTCTAATTTCTCCCCAACTTGCTATGTAGGTCTAATATACATAGCTTATTTTAATTCACATTGCAAACAAGTGACAATCTGGGAGAAAAGCACACAGTATTAGAAAAGAAAGTCCTTCAAGGTCTGATTGCATTGTCCTTCATTAATTGTGCTTAACGATTCATTCAAACTTTGAGATCTTTTTTTTAAAAATACGCTTTACATCATTTATAAATAACAATAGAAAATTAAAGGCTATATATTATATTTTGAGCTCACTTCTTAAGAGAAATTTTCTTATATGCTTACGATGTTATCCATGATAAAAATGTTTATTGGATTCTAACTGTATTATTTCTTACTTTTTAAAATACTGGATTTTAAATGGCTATGGTTATTTCAAATAGAAACACTATTTTACTTTTAGTATTGAGAGAGCTGATGCACTTTAACATTAAGCTTGCCAACTGCCTATCACTCTTCTCCCTAATATATCCATATTATATGAGACAAGAGGAGAAGAGAGGAGGGGAGGAGAGGAGAGGACAGGAGGGGAGGGGAGGAGAGGAGAGGAGAG
>NC_022035.1:10716706-10744913 GCF_000317375.1 Microtus ochrogaster | reverse complement strand
GGAGAGGAGAGGAGAGGAGAGGAGAGGAGAGGAGAAAAGTCATTGACAAAGCTGAATTAGAATGCAGTTTGAATTTGAGGTCAGCCTGGGTTACGTAGTGAGTTCCAAGCTAGTAAGACTTTGTCTCAAAACATCCCAAACCAAGTAACTAATTAAGACAGAGCAAAAGCAAGCCAAGTGACCCTGCTGAATAAAATGGAATGAGTACACCTCACTGAAAATGAATGTGAGGCTGTAGGTTCATATTCTGAAGTAGACAAGCTGAGCAGACGCTTCATTTACATTTATTTATACAAAGATTCCGCACAACGGAGAGAGTTTACCAGAACCTCATTGGCTCCTAACCCAAATTTCTGGATTGTTTTAATATGCTCTGTTCCCATTGTACAATGAATTTTTTGTACTTTGTTTTGAGTCACTGGGGACCAAGATTGTCTCAAAGATACATCCTCTGAGAGGCAGAAGGAACCCACGAACAAACCCTGTCCAGTCATTGACTTTCCAACACTTCATGGTCTACAAGAATGTTTGCATAATGAGCATCATTGGACAGAGATGCCTTCTCCTTCTGGAGCACAGACAATGCTTGTTTATTCTCCAATAAGACGTTTATCTCCTGTCAGCACAGAAGGAAATTGCAACTGTAGGTAACTCAACATTTAGCATATACAGGAATTTCTTGTTTGCTTTGTAGGAATCTGAGGCCAGAGAACTGGTACAAATTCTCATACTCTACTCCAGTGGTTCTTAACTTTCCTAATGCTGCAACCCTTTAATGCTGCAACAGTTCCTCATGTTGTGGTGACCCCAACCATAACATTATTTTGGGTGTTATTTTATAACTGTAAGTTTGCTACTATTATGAATCATAATATAAATATCTGTGTTTTCTGATGGTCTTAGATGACACCTATGGCAAGGTTGCTTGACTCCTAGAGGTGTCAAGATCCACAAGTTGGGAATCACTGCTATAGACAGTCCTCACTGTTGTTAGTAGTAACTTCTTCTGTCCCGAACTCTGAGGCTTTTGAGTTCTGCTAGTATCTATGACTAACATTTAAATTGTAAATATGCTCTTCCATCCTTTACAGTTGACACTGTACAATCAATGAAGGTTAAAGTGTAAGAATTATGTGAATAAACCTCTTATAAATATAGTTATGAAAAGAAAGCCTCAAATTACATTAGTATGCATGAAAAATACATGATTCTACATGTTTATATACATTCATATCTATATTTATGAATGTACACAAACTATAGACTCATTTGAGATCAATATATATAAATAGTCACATATGTGTTTAAAGAAAGTTATGGAAGGTTTGACACCAAAACGTTGTAGAGAATTACTAATCTCTTGAAAAGGGAAGGTGGACAGACAACCGGGCTAGTGGCTGGGGAGCAGTAAATAGGAAGGGAAAGAATTCCTGCAGTTGGACTGAGATTCATTCAGATTCTGGATAAAACCAAGTATAACTAAATGGTAAGTAAATACAAGTAAATTTGTCAAATCTTTTTGCCAAATGAATTTCCACATAAATAGACTAGTAGTATTTCCTGGGAGAAAGGAACCTTATCTACAGAATTCCCTTAGTGGAATTATCCTCTTGTGAAAAACTTCATCGATTTGAGATTCATGAGTTTATGAGGAATAGTTCTTTAAAGAGTACAGTATAAATCATTGAACATTCCTTGGTATAAATGAAGATATTTCACAGTCAAAGTGCTTTTTTTGTAAAATCAGTATCTAAGTCCATATTTAGGATCACCCAGCCAACCACTGTATCTTGATTTTTTCTGACTTTAAAAATTTTTTTTTCTGATTTTTCTTAAGGTCCAAATGAGGAGCAGAAGGAGGAAGAACATGAGCAAGGAAGTCAGGACTGTGAGGGGTGCACCCACCCACCGAGACAGTGGGGCTGATCTAATGGGAGCTCACCAAGGCCAGCTGGGTTGGAACTGAACAAGCCAAGCATGTGATCAAACCGGACTCTCTGAACGTGGCGGACAATGAGTGCTGACTGAGAAGCCAAGGACAATGGCACTGGGTTTTGATTCTACTGCATATACTGGCTTTGTGGGAGCCTAGTTTGTTTGGATGTTCACCTTCCTAGACCTGGATGGAGGGGGGAGGACCTTGGACTTCCCACAGGGTAGGGAACCCTGACTGCTCTTTGGACAGGAGAAGGAGGGAGAGGGGGAGGGAAATGGGAGGAGGTGGAAATTTTTAATAAAAAACGTAATACAATTTTCATTAATCCTTCAGTATATCCTATGTATTTGTTAATTAGAACTGTCGTTTGATTCTGTCTTCAATTCTTTTACCTTGGATTCACTGCTGTTTCTTGGGTTTATTCTGTTTCTCCCACAAATCTTCATTTGTTAGGCAATTGTTGGCTGATTTGCACACCTCCTATTTTATACACAAGCCACACCACTGTGTCACACTATCTCCTGTTCCCTGCTTCCTGGGTTCATCACAGTATCCCTGTCATATAAATTAAACACAAGCTCTTAGTTAACACTTCTCTTTGGTAGCAGTATTATCCAATGCTAAAATAATCTTCAAATGTTTCAGATTTGATTTTCTAGTATTGGCCTTTCCCTTACCCCCACCCCAGAGCAAGCCCATACCGCATAACAAAGTAGTACCAAATTGGCCATCCTTGCATGTGTTTAGGAAATAGGCAGAGGTCAACTTTCAACGCCTTCTTTTTTCATTCTATCTTTCTTTCCAGTTAAGATCTTTCATAAGGGTCACCAGTTGCCTAGGCTGCCTTTTCATTGAGCTCTGGGGATCCACATAGCAGACTATATAGAAATATACCATCACAGCTAGCTTTTTTTTTTTTTTTTTTGGTTTTTCGTGACAGGGTTTCTCTGTGGCTTTGGAGCCTGTCCTGGAACTAGCTCTGTAGACCAGGCTGGTCTCGAACTCACAGAGATCCGCCTGCCTCTGCCTCCCGAGTGCTGGGATTAAAGGCGTGCGCCACCACCGCCTGGCTCACAGCTAGCTTTTTTAATGGATGGGATATTCAACTTAGAGCCTCATGCTTGTGGGTCACCAATGAACCATCGCTCCCAGCCCTAGGACTGGTTATTCCTAGCACTGTTTATTTTATTGATGTTCCTTATCTTGGCTGATGCCATTATCATTATGGAGAGCTCCAAGTTAAAAAGAACACAAGACAGAAAGCAACTTGGGTTTACTTTTGACTTTTGACTCTTTCCGTTTTTTCTTATCAAGTCCCTTTCCTTTGACTTTACCTTATCTAGAGATGGTCTCCTCCCCACCACCACAGTCACTTTCCCCTGACCCCATTCATTGCCACAGCCTTGTTAACCTCTGGAGCTAGATAGTCAGTTCCTTTGCTATAGTTATAACCCTAACTTTCTTCCTAATCTCTTCCTCCTTTCTAGTATCTTCCACCCTCTAGTTGCATTTCACTTGTATTTTAATAAACAAATCTTTCCTGAGCATCAGAATAGTAAAACAGCCACACTCACCAGCCTTACAGACTAGGCAGTAATAACACACACCTTTCATCCCAGTAGCCACACTAGTTGCCATAGAAACCAGGTGGTAGTGGGGCAGGCCTTTAATCCCAGCACTAGAGAGAATGTGAAAATGGGAGCTCTCAGGCTCAGGCTCATTCTGAGATTCTTGGAGACAGGATCATCATTTTCACACTGAGGTCGAGGTAAGAGCCAGTGGCTGGCTGTTTTGTTTTTCTGACCATCAGGTTGAACCCCAATTTCTCTCTCTGAATTCTTATTAATCGTGCTTCACAACCGTAGCTACATAAATGACCCATCTACTCTCATTTTCTGCTCCAAATGATCCCACTTAGAATAAAATCCGAATTATGTGGCATTAAGAACAACAGCAACCAAATACAAAGCAAACACAATCACTGGGCTTGTCTAAGCCCAACTTGTCTTTTCATTCTCTCTTTTCACCCTACCAGTCTTGGGCAGTCGTTTCTCAGCCAGGGCACGTTCAGCATTCACTAGGCTTACCACATTGTGTGATCTGTTCCATGTCATGGATTTGTAAATGCCATCACTTCTATCTGTATGACAGTCTCTCCTCTCTTGTTTCATCTCAAATCGTTTGAAGACACTCACTTCAATGACATTTCCATTCCAAGTCTTAATTATCCAACCCTCAGATTCCTGCAATCCTAAACAGTTTTCGAGTTCCTCCAAGTAATCTCACCAAATCGTTTACGGATTTATTCATGAGTGCTGGAGAGATAGCTCAGAGGTTAAGAACACTTATTGTTCTTGCAGAGGGCCCAATGAATTTCATGTATTTACGTGGTGATTGACAGCTACCTAGAACTCTGATTAGAAGATCTAATGTCTTTTTCTGACTTCTGTGGACACCAAGTACGTGTGGTCAAAATATACATATGGAATAAAATGAATAAATCTATACTTTAGAAAGATTTATTCATCTTTTATTTCCTTCAGTTTACAGTGCCCTAAGTGCTAGAGCCAACTGTAGTTTTCCTTGTCTTCCCAATGCCTTGAAGGAAAGCACCTCTTAAAAGGTGTGTATCCAACTGAATTGAGGGGTCCTAAGGATGTCCAGTTGGTAGATGTTGGATATAGTGTAGAAAAGACAGTGATGGAGTGAGGAGATTATGTTTATCTAATTTTGGAGAAGTGAAAAGGCATTCATGAAAATGAAGCATCAAAGCAGAAGCAAAGTCAGAAGTTATAGCACTAAACATGTCCATGGACAGAATGCTGAGAAAGAGATAGCCCAGAAGACACAGGGCTTCAAGTTCAGACATGTCACTAGAGTGAAAACAGAAAATGTCTCCTGAGTGACTAGTGCTAAATTTCCCCAAAACTGCCTTGCTTAGACTGTTGTATTTTCAAAATTAATTTAGTTCACCATTTCAACACAGATTTTATCTCTTGGGAAGAAAACATGAAATTTCTCACAACAATATTATACTCACATTTCGACAGAAATATTAGCAAACTTTCTGTATATCTGCCATCCAGAGAGGGTCCTAGGCGTTACAGGTGGTTGTAATGAAATGAAGATATACACATAGAAGTGTGCACATATACACTTTGCTCACCTGAGAGTGATGGAATTTTGTCTAATTAAGTGGAAAAAAGATTCATGATGCAAGTCCGAAAATGTTATAAGCATAACTTTTAAAGTAAGTGAATTGACATATTGCAACCTTGGATAGCATGCTTTTTGAAATTTCTCTTGATGAAGTTTAATGTAAGATATTAATATTTCATATTTCTATGTATATGCTCACATACATACAAGTTTCTCCCATTACCTTGTAGGAGTTCCTGGACCATAAACTATTCCTGAGAATTGATTCCACACTCCCTCAAATATGACTTCTCATAAGCCAATTCCTTTAAAAATATAACATTTCATATATTTCCCAGACTACCCGTCAAATCTGTTGCATGCAAACATAATATTTTTACGATTTTCTTAGTGCATGTTGTTGAGAGGGAAAAATTTAATATATCTATGTGATATCTACATTAATGCAATGGTGGAATATTGAAGCCACTTTTATCTGCCATGTTTCTCAAATGAAAGTGGCAGCTAATTTTTATGGTAGTTAAACTGTGAACCTGGCTCACAATCTTGCCTCTGTGGCTGTGCCCTATGGTATTATTAAGGCAGTAGTCTTTATTCTTCATCTTAGACTTTCAAAGTTGCTATGGATATAAGAAGCCTAGCATGCAGCCATGTATATATACCGGAAAATGTGTGCAGCAAATTCTTAATAGAATTCACAGGCCTTTCAAGAGACTGCAGTAAAAATTGCCTGGCATTTCTAAGGCAAGCTTTAGTAAGTTTGCCGCTCTACTTGTTGCTTGTCTTACTTGCTGTCTACCTTAGAGCTTCATGTTTCGCACACCATGTGCGAATTTTCTTGGTGAACGAAGGCCATCATTCAAATTTTGAGGTAAATATGACAACAGTAAATCATAGCGGCAGTGACTTTCTATAAAAAAAAAAAAAAGAAAAGCCTCTCCGATAAGCCAACTTCTCTTGTGAATGCTAGAATGGTTTGGAAAGAGATTATTCTCAAATATCCTTCACTTTTATGTGAATCAAGCATGCCAGGTTTCTGCTGGAAGGCTGATAAACTTGTAGCACCCTCAGTCAACAATATCTTTGCTTTAGCCATCCTGATTCAATGAGTGACATTCAGTGTTGGTAAATCCCCCAACAGAGTAACCTGAGCTTGCATGTGCCACACCACAATGTTAGTAATGACAAGATCCTGAGGGGATTTGAAACCCTACCTCAACAAATTTATTTCTGTTTTTCAACATATACTCAAAGCAACACTTTGGCATTGTAATGTGATTCTTGACAGGGTAAGGTAAATTCATCATGCTAAACTGAAATGTTTCTGGCAGATGTCTACTCTGTAACAATCAAATTGAGTGTACTGTAATATATGACAACCACCGTGCTACCTTTAGTGGTAAAACTTACAAGTATAATACTTTATTCATGCAAACCTGGAATGCAATTACACAATGCATTATCCCACCATGTTTTTTCATTTAGAAAAGTTTTTGCAGACAGCGTGCTAACTTACAAACAATGGAAATTTTTAAATGAGTACAGGATGAAAAAGAAACTGTAACCTTTACATTTCAAAGATATCCAGACATTTTGATATGTTTCAAAATCATATGCCTGCTGAATTTAAGAAAGCATAAAAGTGAAATGTTTTCTCTTATTAAATATTAACCTTTGTTCTCCATGGAAAAAGTCATTTGTCCCAGATGAATGCTCTTCTTCAGAAAAGAAATTATTAAAATGCCAACAGTAAGCAGTGAACTCTTTAAAGTGGGTAGTTTTCGCACACCTAAATATGGACACCATCTATATACTTCAGTATAATTTATTGTATTTTAGCTCCAAGCACCTAAAACATATTTTGTTTAAAATAAGGTGTCATCCAAATGAATGTCACCCTTTTGACTTCGTAATAAATTCAAAAGCCCAGTATGTGACTTCTAGTCTATGGCAAGCTCACTCCAAACAAAGGCACTCTTGGGATGGAAACACAAAACCTTTTCAGTGTCCGTTACATGTAGCTCTTCGTGTTGTAGTGTTCAGAAAGCAGCAATACCTGTTTCCTTGCTTCTGATACTTTATTTTAAAGTATGTATTTGCATGAAGAATAAGCTGCCAGTTCTTATTTGATGACCCAGTTGCCAGGGATAAATTGAGTTTCTGCCAGGGGAGCTGCATTATGACTCCCTTTAGGTCTCTACATCTGCCTGAGAAAAACTCACCAAGTGCTATTCTTTCGCTTAGGTAGCTTTCCTTCTTTTGCTCTTATTATTTGTTTTCTCCAAAGACTTCCTTGAAAGTCCTTATGCATTAGCAACTCAAAATTTTGATATTTACATTTGAAGTTAATTATTAAAAAACAGTAATTCATTCAATGTCTCTTTTATAATTACCATGAAAATTGAATTTTTAAAACAGGCTTGCTGCTTACTATTAGGATTATAGAAAAATAAGATATGACACCTAGAACTCAAGGCAGGTTAGGTAACCTCTCCAGGGTAGTCAACAGTCTCTCAGAATACAAAATTGGAACATTTCCAACTGGGAATTTGAATTAGGAGGTGCAAAATACAAAGACTGGCAAGACTATGGCTTTGGAAACTTTACTCACTAATTGTCTTGCTGCTGGAGGCCAAGCAGAGATTTGAGTCATCAAGTCCCTAAGTCAGACTGGTGCCTGGACCTGGACTTACTGGAATTATTTAATTGGTCAATTGATTAGTCACCAGTATGTGAATGGTTAGGGATTGGCTGATTTTGTTTTCAGAGGGCCAGTTAGAGGTGTGAATAACCCAGCAGAGACCTCTTCTGTTAATTTGCACCTGTCTTGTAAGCTGCTCAGCCAGTGTCTGACTCAGAACATTTATGTTTCCACTGTGTATGCCTAAACACCGAGAGCAGATGCTTGAGCATCTCTCCTCCGCCAGGGCCTCTGGACACCTTTGTCCGTGTCCCCTGCTTATTTTCTTCCTTTCACGTTCATTCCATCTCTACTCATTTCCCCCAGCATTCACCCCACCCCTGCAGTTTGGCTTACAGGGAGCATTCGTAGACTAGAGAATTGGAACATTTCATTCCAGTTTGTCTCCTAAGATCAACCACCATGTGCAGACCTCACATATACAGTAGCCATGGTTACCATACAAACTTCTAGGAATTGTGGCAAAAGTGAGACTGCTTTAAGCACCTTCAAATCCAAGATCATGGTGAGGGAAACATAGCTTTTATGTTTTGAAATATAAAGGTTCTTTCAAACTTTGATGAACTTGATCTTATTTCACATTCGTATAGTTCATATGAGAATGCAGGACATACTTCACAAATCCATCCAGCTAGGACATGCTTTCCATTATCACGATTTTTAAATGGGTTAATTAAAGTCTTGGCACAGGTTTGCACTATCATTTGGATAAGTAAATCAATGCATCATCTTTCCAAGTTGTGCTTCATTACCTCCAGTCCACCATCCATATTGTTTCCTGGATATAAAGCAGCAAAATATGAGTTTAATGTCTCTCATCTTGTCCTCATTTAGCATCCTCAGAAGCTTCATATGCCATGCAGGAAGGAGTCCAAACATTTTCAAAAAGTATTCTCAATATTGCCTAGTGTGGCTCAGCTCTGCTTCTCGTGGCTGCTCCTTCTCCATCTTGACCATTAGCACAATTTCCGAATATACTGATGACTGTGAACTTTCTCCAAATCGCAGGAGAATTCTTTCCACTGTTGGAAAAAGATCCAGGTTATCGGAAGGAGCCTACAGCTCTCATCCTTCTCCTGTTGCGTAACAGTCTGCTCTTCTCTATATTAATGCTCACTCACTTTCTCTAAACTCTGTTGACAACACCATAATCTGTGCACCTGTACATCCAGGTTTGTGTTTGGAGGCAGAGGACAACCTCTGCCACCATTTCTCAGGCACAATCCACTGTCATTTTTAGACAGGGTCTCTGATCTGCATAGAACTTGCTAAGTAGGCTAGACTTGAACGCCATTGACTTAAGGATCACTTGTCTCTGCTTCCCTAGCACAAATGTCTGGGCCATCTTGTCACTTTTCTACAAAGGGACTCACAACGATAGATATTCTTTAACTTTGTGAATAACTGGAGTGGCAATAAAACTGTTACAGTTTACCTTTCTCCAAGTGAACCAATATCTAAGCCTGGTACTGGACCTATTTTAGTTCAAAAGTGATATAATCTCTGAATGAAAATACATACAAATTATTTTATTTCCATTGTTAAGTGTATGTAAATACCCTCAAAAAAACAGGTATGATTCATTTCTAAACTAGGATTTCTGTTATAAATCTGCTTATGTGTGTTGATACAGAATCATTTCAGTTTTGGGGGGAAAGTAAAACTCCATTACAGTTAGGAATCCTACAACTTTCTTCATAAACCCAGATGAAAACTGGAACCTTCTGAGGAGTGATACTCTTCCCCCCACTTCCTCTAACTAATTTTTAATAGAATCAAATGACAGTGTGAAAGATGAGCGATGATCAAAACATGTTGAGGAGCTTTCTGGAGTGCCCAGTCCCACACTTGTTCTAGAATATTAGACTAGCTGTCCATGGTGAAGACCCACAAACACCCACAGGATTCTCAATATTTATGTTTTGAAAGAATTTTAGAAATACACAATAAAGTGACTGATTTAGACATGTGGTTTGGCACACATGCAAGCTTGCAGCCTTAATAGCCAGGATACTGGCAATAAATAAATGGCTCACTCAGAGGGTTTAAGCAAAGGGACTTTTATTTTATTTTATTTTATTTTATTTAAAAAAAAACTGTTTGCAGAAGAACAACCAGTTGAAAGAACATGAGCAAGGGGACTCGAGTGTTAGAAACCAGTTAATCAGAAATGATTAGTTCCAAAGCCTGGAGAGGGAGGATGAGGTATCAGGCATCCACAGGAGAAGCCCTGGGCAAAAGGCTTCTGTATGGAGGAGGTCAATTTACTGCAAATTCGAAAGGAGCCAACATGCAGGATGGAAGTTATTAACAATGACTTTCCTGCCTTTGGGGGTTTCTATCCAGTGTCAACCATCCACAGATGCCTAACAGAAAGCAAAGCTCATAAAAAGGCAGAGGTGTTAGGGACGTGGAAGGGTAAACAGAGGATGAATGACGTCAATGACACTTGACTAGGATAAAGAGCATCGATCATAATCACGTCAGTAATCTACGTTAGGCTGACTGACTCAGTTAAAGGTTCGTACATGCAATAACAGTGAACTACTATAAGCAGCTGATTTTTTTTGTTGTTGTTTTGTTTTTGTTTTTCTAGACAGGGTTTCTCTGTGGTTTTGGATCCTGTCCTGGCACTAGCTCTTGTAGACCAGGCTGGTCTCGAACTCACAGAGATCCTCCTGCCTCTGCCTCCCAAGTGCTAGGATTAAAGGCGTGCGCCACCACCGCCCGGCTTAAGCAGCTGATTTTATACGTTGTTGAAAATCTAATTCAGATAAACCATTCAAGTTAGGAAAGATGGGAGATAAGAAACATGACAGGTAAGATTTCATATCCCCATCCCAGGTTGAAGCAGATCAGTGGCGATCAAATCTCTTAATCCTACTAGACAATGTGTGAGATTTCATAAGACACGGGCTGATATAAAGACACGACCCAAGAATACGAATTAAGTTTCCTCGATTTATCTGCACAGTGAGCATGACTTTGGGAAGGAAACTCCAGTTTTACGTTTCAGGTTTTTCACATGTAAAATGGAGGTAGAATTGTAGTGTTGAGATCAAATAGGAAAATGGATTTGGTTTCCTTTTGAAAAGCTTAACAAGCTCTACAAATGTCAGGCCCTATCCTTTCTGGATGCTATCTCACAAAGCTGGTCCCTGGGTACGTGCTTGCCAATCATCACGGACTATCTTCGCTTAACACATGGAACACTTCACTCAACTCCAACTGAAACATCACACACAAAGGGAAGATAAGCAGGGAGGAAATCCAAATGTGTTGGCAATACTACTGCATGTTAAAAAGAAAGAACGAGGTTCACGTTGAACTTCGTTTCTGCCATGCCTAACTCGTCTTTCCATAGGTTCCATTAACTTCAAAGGGAGCTCCGTGCATGTAAATGATTATATTTATCGGATGCGCCAACTCCTTCCTATCCTCCGGGCACAATTAGAAATATCATAGAAAGTGAGTGCTAGAGACTTGGATCCATATTTGATATTCTATAGGAAATTTCCCATCGTTACAGATGTTAAAAATCCTGCCCAACAGTTCAGCTATGAATTTGTAGTATTCACCCTTTTATAGCCTTGGAGTTATTTTTTTTACCCCTGTGGTTTTAGAATGTTCTTCTTACAACGAAGGAAGCTTATTCTCTTTATATGTGTGTCTAGTGCGGTGATAGGATTTTGGCTGATGTACAACTTGGTCTAATAATACAAATTTAGATTGCATTGTCCCTGTCTCACGAAACTGTTAGTGCCTCCCTAAGATTATCCCACAAACACAGCAGCTATGTTCATACTTCCATACCACTCTGAGAATTGCTATCAGAGTCCCTGCCTTAGTATCTAAATGAGCATCCAGGATGATCAGTTTACGATTCCACCCCCTAGACTACACCGTGACTCCAGGGTTCTTTGTAAATTCAGGCATTACCAATATTCTTGTTAGACAGTGAGCTTTCTCTGGGAGGAATCTCTTGAATCAGTGAAACCCCTTGGTGTACAGAGCCCCTGCCTGCCTGCCTTTTAGAGCAATGTGCTCTTTATTCGCTCTATATTCAGGAGTCTCTCAGCTTGTAAGGGAAGCGTCTTCAAGACTGACTGTGACAAATAACTTAATGTCCTTATTATGTTCTATCCGTAAATAAAGATCCTACAAATGCTACAGTCGTTGGCCTCAGCAGCACTGTGGGTGTGTGTTTGTGTGTTTATGAGTTTATCAAAGAGGACAAGTTAATATCCAACTGTACATTCTTTTCAAGTGTCACATGGAGAGGAAAACGAGCCTTTCAAATTAAATATGTTAAATTACTATGAGAGGATGTTATACTTCCATGATGAAAATATGTCTACTGAAATATATTCACATGGAATTGGCGGATTGATAGATGCAAATGCTTCTATGTATGATATTTGTATCTATGGTAGATAACAAAACTTTGAGAAGCAACTAGTTATAAAAATTCTCCGCCCACCTTATAGACCAACACATAAAAATACATCAAAGTAAATATAGTCCATCTTGGATTATCCGTAACAAATAAATAAGAAGAGGCTAACTTTAGTAAATATTTATAAAGCAAAGTAATCTAAAGTCTCCATAGCAATCAAATTTCTAGTGAGAATATGTGTAAGTGGGTTTATTTTGAAAGGAAAAGTCCTACTCCCAGTGTCATAACCAATTAAATTCTCCAGGTAATGACCCCATTTGCATAGTGAGCGGAGCCCACAAGTGGGAATTTTAATGGGCACACCACCTGATACCGTGATTGAGAGTGACACGACCTGAGCTAGTTTTGTGCTTACCTCACTGAAAATTCTCCTCAGATTATTTTGAATGTCAAGCTACAAGTCAGATTCCAAGATGATGGATTTGTTCTTTTTTAAGCACCAAGTTTGAATAAAAGAAATGCATTGCATATCTTTGCGTTAACTAATCTGTGTTTCTGTTTCTCCCCATTGCTTCATTTTCTTCAGTGATTGGAATTTAATTTTATTCATTAATTTGTGAATAATTAGATAAAAAGAAATAATGTCCTCAGCAGCTAAATTGCTTTTGGATTGCAATTTAATGTACTTTTCCCAGAATATATATTATATAGTTAAACTCACATAACAGTTTACTAGAAGGTAATTGTGTAAATATGCCCAATTATTCTTTCTGATGATCTAACAAAATCTAATGTAGTGAGCATTCTGGGATATTTCACTTGTCTCTTACCCTAATGCTGATAAAACACACTTTTCTGCAGAGCTGATCAGAGCTGACTTGTCACCTGAAAGTGTTACTTCTAAGATATTCTCTGTATCTCTCGGGCACTATTCATGTCCTTGAAAGAACTGTGCACTCTGATTGAGGGATCATATGACGGCCACATTAAATTATATAATAAAGGAGATTTTAAAACTCTAAGAGTCAGGCACATGATGAACTGTGCTTTCTGGGTTTTGAGGTGACATTTCAAAACCTCTTTTGTTTCACTCTAAGATTGCTTTCAGTACTGTTTGTAGGTGTTTGACACTACTCAGCCACATCTGTAATTGGCATAGCATCCAGCAGACAGGCTCTGTACATCTTTACACTGCAACCTACCAAGTTAAGAAATGTATTGGTTCAATATAAAACAGCAGGCTGTTTTTAGACATAGTTACTAGTGCACAAGCTTTAATATGGCTTGGCTTCATCCTATAATGAGATCTTTTGGTTCCCTGCTCAACAGACTTTTATTCCTTTGGAAAAGGCTATGAACTATGTCAAGTGGCTCGGATGCTTTTGTCCACCCTCTTTCTTGGCTTTGGAATGTAATTCCTTTGCTTCTACCCCTTTATGCATCAGACAGAACTTAAGAACCGTTTCCATTTTTCAAGTTAAACTCAGAATGTCTGTGTTTGAATTTGGTTTCTGCTATTTTTTTTTAAGAATAATTACTTTTTCAACTAAATTTCACCAAAGGGGCTGCCTAGAAGTCAATACCTAATTGTCGATCTCTGCTTTGTCTTTGTCCTCAGCAGATGTATTTTTGGCTCCAGGTGGCTAATGTGTCAAAGGATGGGTTTCCTAAAATGATTTTTTTCACAGCCAGACAAATGATTCTTAGTTTGTATTCATCAAATAGGATAAGGGAAATGTCCCAGATAGAAATAATGCACAAGCAAACAAACAACAGGACTAAATATGTGAGCTATTGTCCAACCAGGACACATGGGACTACTTATTTGACAATTGACTGTGTCTGAGCTTTAGCTGTGCTCTGTCCCTGTATGGTAAGAACAGTGTGGAACAGGTCTCTGCCCTGAAGGACTCTGGTTTTTACCTGGAGTCTGATCATGACTCTGACCTTCACCTCCAGATTAGCTGCATAAATTATCATTTAATTGTAACTAAAATTTAATCTTATGGGTAGTATTTTGAGACATCATCCTTTTTATAAAAAAAGATTTATTAATTTATTTACTTTTTATATGTATGTATGATGGAGAGAGGCTACATGAGTTTCTATGCACCATGTGCATGTGGGACCCAAGAGAAGCCAGAAGAGGGTGTCAGATCCCCTGAAACTGGAGTTATAAAGGTGTTTGTCAGTACCCCGACGTGGGAGCTGATCACCAAATCTAGATCTTTTAAAATGTGGATTCTCTGAAAAGAGCAAGAAGTGCTCTCAACATTAAGCCATTTCTCCAGCCCCAGAGGCACAAATTTTTAAAGTAAATGGTGTAGAAAGTGTTCACTTGGAATTTTGCAATGGGAAGATACACAGTAAATTTAGTAACCAGTGACCATTTCTGTTAAACCAACTTCCATATTATTTCACATTGCCTATATATTCCATACTATATTGCTATTGATTCCGTAACTATTTTCTATTTTAAACCAAACCTGCTGTGGGAAGTCCTTCTGTATATGTGTTGCTTTTATTGGTTAGTAAATAAAGAAGCTGCTTTTGGCCAATGACTTAGCAGAATTCAGCCAGGCTAAAAGATGTGTGTGTGTGTGTGTGTGTGTGTGTACACATTCTGGCTCTTTCAGGGGGCCAAACACTTAAATGGGGTTTATGGGCAGTGTGCTGTGACAGAATGGCCCAATTGGTTACCAGAGTTGAGGTGGTGAGCGTGGCTCCCACCCGACAGTCTCAGAGGCAGTAAATGGACCGCCACCATGTTGGACTGAGAGGAGCCAAAAGACAAAACAGCCTTAGTCCTAGTCACACCATGGCTTAAAATTTTAAAATGTGCTCCTGGACAAAAAAAAAAAAAATTACAAATACAAAATAAAAGAGATTCAGACACAAAAGACCTCTAAACAAAACACAGTGTGTTTAAAAAATATACAGACATAAAAAAGTAAAAAAAAAAAAACAGTAAATGTAATATAAAAAATACAGATAGTCAAAGACTAAAGATAATAAAATAAATATTAAACTTATAAAAAAGTAATAATAAAGATAAAATATACACAGAAAGTCTAGATTACATATATTATTGTGTTTTCTTTAAATATTTTGACTATAAAGGGGCTAAATATAGAGAAACATTTAATTGTAGGGACTGCTTAGCTAAATCAACATATATGTTTTAAAGGTATCTTGACTTCAAAATTTGGGTTTAAGGATTTGTTGCTTTAAAAAAAGAGGTTCTTCTTTTGTTTCCACAGAGAAAAAAAACCTATAAAATCCTTCCAAATTAATGTGATTGAATGGACAAAGACCCCCCAAAAGGCTCTGTAAACACCCGCAAAAATTACTTCACCCAACAAAAAACAGTTAAAGAAAAACTATGCCCAAATTCCCAAATATTGTTTATAAATGTTTATTTACATTTAAAGGGGGGTATGCTATAGAGATGGATAATTTGCATTGATATGGATCTTGGTTTATTGATACAAATTTAAGATTAATTTTGTTATATATATATGTACATATATATATTTCTGCTCTTGACTAAGGTATTTCATTTGTGTGGCTCATTTGAAAATGCAATGTGTAATTAAAAATAAATGTTAATAGATAGCCATCTATAATAATCAAGTTTCTAGTCATGTTAGTTAGATTTTTTTTATGTATAAAGATATATTTCAGTTAGATACCTATTCAAATCTTTCAGAGACCTACAAAATATGACATTTAAATGTTTGAAGAACTTACAATTTTTCATGACAATGAGACACCTCTGCTCCTGGCAGCAGTAATCTACTTCAAGAAGACCATGGGCATTGAATAGGCTTCTCATGAAGTTTGATCAAGAAACTACTCTTGCCTTGATTGCTTGACGGTATGTTGTGTAAACTGGACATGCAGGAACCACAGAGAAATGACTGCTATACCTGCCTACAGGTGAGAGCTTCCTTTCAGGTTCCTGTTTCATAAAAGAGTCTGCCAGTAATTTTGCAGGACACACAAAAAAAGTGACTGACAAACTGCCAACATAAGCAATACTGTCTTTGAAATTTCCTGCTTCATGGGAAAGTCTGCAGTATACTATGGGCCAGTAGGCTGAAGATGGGTGCCCACAATATTACAAAAGAACTTTGGATGACTGTCCAGGCAGTGAAATGTCTCTGTCAATTCTAGAGTTTGGGAAGTTGCTTACGATGCTTTTCTTAGGTAATATTATATACGTCTGGAGTTTTTGATGGAGTTAAAAATAGAGAGTTATCGTTTTTCTTAGTTATGATAAAAGATAAAGTAGATATAAATATTTTCACTGTAATTCTTGCTTGTAACCTGTTTTGTTATATGTAATTTTATTATGTTAAAGTTAAAACCTTCCTTTTAATTAAACGGAAAAGGGAAAATGGTATGGGAAGTCCTTCTTTATATGTGTTGCATTTATTGGTTAATAAATAAAGAAGTTGCTTTCAGCCAATGACCTAACAGAATATAGCCAAGTTAAATAGTTCCTTAAAATTGAAACAAATTCCTTAATAGTGAATACTAGTGGATATCATAATGATGTCCAGTGCTTGTGAGGTTGAGGAGGGGACTGGTGTGAAGCTGAAGTCACTGAGGGTTATATGGTGAAGGACAAGTCAGCCTTGGTTACTGTATGAAATCTTATCTCAAAAAAGAAAGAAAACAGAGACAGAAGGATGGAGAAAGGAGATAGGGGGAAAGAAAAAAGGAAAAATATAAGGAAGGGAGACAAAGAATGGAGGGAATGAAGGAAGGAAGAGCAAGAAAAAATAAGCTTATTTTACATTTATCTCAAAAAAAACACTGTATTTTGATAACACAGGGCAGCAATGACTTACGGATAAAATACCCCATACATTTCCCACTTTGTAAGTGGGCACGAACCTTGTGATCTACATAGAAATAACGAGAAATGGAGACGAGGAAAATTTTCAAGATGAGATATAAAAAGACAAATAAATTATTCAGGGTTTGTATTATCATTAAAATCATTTAAATATAAAGCAACTAACATATTAATCAGATATACAAAGAATCTTAAAGCACAATAAAGAATTCATTTTTTTTTTTAATTTGAAAATGTCCAGGATAATACAGCTCCAGTTTGAAAATACGTCACGTTTAAGAGAACACTGAATGTCTAACTGTCAACTATTGCAATTAGTCTTGATGGCCATAGGATTCAACAAAACTCTACATACCAAAATTCTAAAATATATTGAAACAGTTTTCACATTTGCCTATTTTTCTTGTGAATTATACAAGATGCCTTAAGGAATGGCTTGCCTGGAGTAGAGAGCTGGAGAAAAGTCCTACATGTACAAGTATGGAAATTAAATTCTGGTATTCACAAGTGCTTTCTACTATGGAAAAAATATTTCAAATGCACTAATATTTTCATTGCAAATCATAGCAGGGTATATTGAGCATCAGACAAACCTACTGGTTAAACAGTCTTACAGGATAATGAGTCAGATATTCTAACAATCATTAGGAGGCTTATCTATCAACAGATGCTCGTCTTCATCCTATGACACAAGCACAAGCCAACGCTGGGTACGTGGAAATATTAAGGTTCCCATTATAATTGGCATAACAAATGAAGAAGGCAGTTGTACATTAGCATTGTATTTAAACCAGCATCTTAAAGTGAGTAAATCGCACTAGACAGGAGATTCACTTGCTTTTCTTTTTTCAAAGAGTATTTAAAATAATAATTTAATTTTAAGATAGGCTTACTCTCAAAGGAAAAACATTGGAGATGTTCTCATTCTTCATGTGAAAAAAAAAAAGCCAAAAATAATAACAACAAGAACCTCAGACGTCCTGAAAATCTAGGTTGGCTAAAGGCTTCCCAAAATTGCATTGGTTTTAACAACTAAACCAAACACACTTTCAAAAGCACACAGTGAATTAGTCAATGAATTCAAATTTTAAATCTAAAGAGAAAAAAAAAGTCTCTGTGGGAGGATGTGCATAAAACCAAACACTCTCCTTCATGAGAGCAGACTCCCTCATTCTATAGTCAGTCTCATCCCAGATATATTTCTTTATACTTTTAGGATCTTTGTAACCTGACACATTGGCATAATTTAACACGCAATTGGAACACTGATCTCTAGTGATGGTGTTGGACATCTGACCTCCTCCTGTAGTGGATCCAAGATACACATGCTCATGAAACACAAGACTATGGCTATGAGCCAACCAAAATAAATAGATTCCCCAGCAGCCCCTCCATAAAGAACCAAATCTTTCAAATATAAGTAAGCTTTGGAAAAACCCCAAATCAAAAAACTGGGATTTTTTTTTTAATCTTAAAAAAATAGAAAGAGAAAGAAGAAAAAAAAACCCATTTAAATGATAGTTGTTAAAAAGTGTTCTACATTTTTGGTAAAATATAGTTATGTTAACAAGGTATTATGTTTTCATTAAAATTTATAACACTTAAATTATGTGTAGCAAAGTGCATATTTGCATTAGTTCCGATTTTATAGCTTTCAGAAAGCTGTGTTGCTGAAATGTGCAATGAAGGCACATTCTTTTCACTTGTTCAGAACCATAGACAGTTCAAGTCACCCACCTTCAACTTTCCCTAAATTTAATTAGCTCATCCTAAGGCATCTGCAATGCCACATCCTCCTTCAAAGTCTGCCTCCATAACCTGTACTTGGCTTCTGTTTGTTCCTATGACTTCTTTCCTTTCCTTTCCAGAAGTGAGCATGCGTGTGACCTGGTTCATTGTTTACTGCTCATCTCCTGCCCTCCTCCACTACCCTGCATGCTGCTCTGACAAGAGCAGAATGATCTCCTCAGTGCCTTCTGGGTAGAATACCACCCACTCTGGGTGGAAACCACACAGAGGAGGCCAAGATGGAGAGTCCCACATCTGTTTACTGCTCTGCCCAATATGTGTGCTTCTTTAGAAAAATGAATGTTCACTTTTAACCTCTAATAGATAAACATCAAAGATAAGTGATCTAGTTTAAATACCTATTGAGCAAAGAGTTGTGAGAATGATCAGGAGAAACAGATATGTCAGCAGAAAGAAGACATACAACATTGCTGGGTGGGTGTGTCGAGATGTCACCCAATTATTATCATCTATGAAGAAGCTTCTAAACCAGTTAGTCAAGACTTCACATATTAAACCACATAGATCTAGTGAACAAGGAAGAATTTCAGCGATTACTTAATCATCACGAGTTAGCAGTGCAAACACTGATTGCTTTATGAGACTCTTACCATGTGCCTTTTATCTCCCCTACAAGGAATATTGGAAAATGGTCTCCAGTTTTAACACAAACGAAAGATACATCTTTATGAAGGAAAACAGATGCCACAGCATTCCATACAGATTTCTAGACAGTCTGAGGATTCACAACAGGCATCCATGATGCCACAGTCCATGTCGCAAGGGCAGTTGCAGTCCTCGCCCATCTCGTCGCCACAGCAACAGCAGCAGGCTTCGGAGGTGCAGACGCCACAGGAAGCTTGTCCCAGGACAATATTGCAGAGGGTCAGGAATTCACAGAACAAGCAGGCCAGGATACAGTGGACACAACAGTCTTCAGTCACAGGCCAGAGAAGAGCATACAGAGGAGAAAGAAGAGACACAAAATACATATGTCAGCCAGAGCCTGGGAAAAACTGGTCCAAGTCACGGCTCAAACAATCTGCAGCCCTACATTTCTGTTAGGCGTTGTGAGCTAGATGTACAAGGACTCAAACTAAATTCCAGACGAGTGACCTCTAGATGTAGACACTGGGCTAGGAAAACAATCTACGGTTGTGTGCATGTGTGTTGGATTAGCACTCTGACCCGCTGTGACATGGATCTTGGTCCCAGGTATCACTTTTCTATGTATCTTATCAATTGTTCGTACAACCTACTGCTCTCAGTAACACTCGGCTGAAATAAATTTCTTAAATAGAAAGTTTATTCCTTTGTATTACACATAGGCTTCAAAATTAGAAAGAAAAAATAGGAAATATTATAAATATTAATCATTAATTTAATACTTCAAGCGAGGGTCATTAAACCATGATTCACAAGCTTTTTTTTCCCCAATCAACTCACTTTCATTTTTCTTTGTTTTTGTTACAAAAACATTTGAAAAAAAAAAAACAATGAACCTCTCTAGTTGGGTCCAAGTATAATTACCAGTTTTAAGTACTTCTCACAAGAGGGAGAGAAAACACCAAACATGACAAAGAGACTTTACCACTTCCTCTGGTGGTAAAGTAGTTCAATCTCTACCATTTCTCGATGCTTTCCCACATAACATTGTATTTCAGAAACTGGCAGGAAAAACAAAACAAAATGAACAAACAAAAGAAATCCAGCCATATATATATTATTATACATACTGCAAAATGTTTTCTTTAAAAATTTGGGGCAAATGGGAAGATTAACTGGTGGAGATGCTTAGTTTTCAATTCTTTAACACATGGAATAGATCTTATGACTAATATTTGAATTTTCTGTCTCAAATCAAGGATACTTATACTTTTTTACAGTATATATTTTGGGTTAGTTTAGGTATGTTTTTGTTGATTAGTTTGTATATGTATTTTTTTTACAAGTTAAGTTGTACCGTACTGGGGATTAAACTCACAACTTCATGATTGCTGTGCAAGGGCTCTACCACTGTGCTATACCAGAAACCCTCAACAGAGATTCAGCAAACTGTATGAGAACGGAAGGATACAGGGACTCCCCCCAAGACACAGAAAGGTTGCTGAGCGGTTGACTTTGTGCTGTCAAAGGGAAAACCACTCCTTACTCTGCAAGCCGTTATTCTGCAAGTAGCTGTGGCCTGACAGAACTATTCCATCGCTAGTGCTACAAGTGTTTCTGCTAAGGAGAAGCCAACGGGAACACTTCACTTCCACGGATCTGTCACTAACAACCCATCAGTACTTCCCTAGACCCTGCAACATGTCCGTGTCTCTGCAGTGGAGACTTTGGACGGCACCTGAAGAAAGGGTTGAAACACAAAGTTCTTTTCCATGCACCACAAGGAGGGGTCAGGACACTCAGAAGGTGAACTCCGGAGATGGATGTGGTACTGGAAACACTGCACACCCCTTCCTCTTTCCAAGCTTTGAAATGCCAAACCCACTCCCACACACAAAGCTCAGAGAGAAACTGAAAATAGACTAGAATTGTGAGAATTTAGATCTCCTCCATATTCCCCTAACATGATTTTTTTTGTAGCATCCAAACATTTCAAAAAAAAAAAAAACTTTTTGTTGTAACAAAACATTTAAAGAAAAACCCTCAGTGTGAAAGTTTTGAGTCTGAAGTCCATGTAGCTCCTGCCCTGTAGAGCATCTTTGGGTCCTCCTGGACATCTCCATCCCAGTTTCCATTTGATAGTTCTTTGTTCATTTCAGCTTTTCCAGGATGATATTATCATTATGATTTGTGTAATATCAGAGACGTTATAGAGAACTACTTTATCATTAAGAAAATAGTGCTGAGAGTTCAGGTGACTACTTATAATCCCACATCTGTCAGGGGAAGATCATGAGTTAAAAGAAAGTTCTTGCTGCACCATGAAAACTGTTTCAAGAACTGACATAGTGTTTAATTGGCAGTATTTCAGCCCTACTCAGTGACCCAAACAATTACTACACTGACCAATTTCAACAACATTTCATTGAGAATTTAATTTTTTTTGTTCTACAGAATGCTTAAGTTTCAAGAATGAGAAAGGAAATTTATAAACAGTATACATTTTACTGAGTAGCCCTAAATACTAGAACACTGCGTGGACATATAGATTCCTTATTTATGAATCATAGAAGAGATCATACATAACACTATTTCTGTGTGCTAAATCTATCAAATATAAAGAGGAAAAGCGTGTTTGTTCCATTGAACATTATGCCAAACACGATGGGACTATGCCTGTAACCCTAGTAGTTAGGAGACTGCTGTAGGCTGGTGGCAATGGGTTCTGGGCCAGCATGGGCTACAGAATAAAGCCCATTCTCAATAAGAAAGCAAAATGAAACAAAAGAGAAACACTGACCTCTGGAAAAAAAAAAAACAATGGCTATACTATCAACCTGTGCATATTCTGTCAGAATCGACATCATCCTGCATAGACACCAAGGAGCAGCATGTTTTTCTCAGAGCACTTGAGATGCATCCACCTTGACTCACACGGCACATGTTCCTCCTGTGTGTCAACCTATTCAGTTAACACCCAAAGGATTTACTGATGCAAGCCTGTAAATATTTTGTTTGCTCCTGTAGCTCTGCTTTTGGAGAAAACTGCATGCAAGTTCCTCAAAAGAGACATACTAAAGAAGTAGCTAAAAGAGACATACTAAAGAAGTAGCTGTAGGATATTGGGGTTGTGGAATTGCATATATTAAACTGTTTTGGGAAGTGTATTAAAAATAATTTTTCCGTAAGCAATTGCTCCATTGTTTATTCCCACTAAAAAAGCAAGGGAACATCCACATTTTCATTAACTGTTGAAACTGTCTCACTTTACCATATGACATGTGGTTGAATTCGACACCCCTATTTTCATTTTTGTTGGCTATTCAAGCTGCTTCTTCATGGAAACACATTTTCAATGGGTTCATGCTGTTCCTCACTTTGGCATTTATTTCTTATTAGCCAGTATACATGTTTTATATGTTCAAACTACAAGTCCATTGTGAAATGAGATTGACTTCTCAGTGTATGACAATCTTTGGCTAAAATAATGCAACAAAATGGACAGCTGACCTAATCTTTAGACTTTGAGAGTTTTGGGTGATGGGAACAAATGCCAATCAAATCGCAGAGTAGTTAGCCATACAAAATGACATGGTGAAAAAGGTAAAGTAATCAGACAAGTCCATTGTGAAATGAGATTGACTTCTCAGTGTATGACAATCTTTGGCTAAAATAATGCAACAAAATGGACAGCTGACCTAATCTTTAGACTTTGAGAGTTTTGGGTGATGGGAACAAATGCCGATCAAATCGCAGAGTAGTTAGCCATACAAAATGACATGGTGAAAAAGGTAAAGTAATCAGACAAAAGGAGAAAATAAAGAACAGACAGGCAAATAGGAATCATTACCAAGACTTGGCAGAGGAATGAAAATGATCAGTTTCAGTGTTTCTGCTTTACTAAAGCCCAGTGAGAATATGAACAACACCAACACAAGTTGGACTCCTCCTCCTCCTCTTCTTCCTCTTCCTCCTTCTCCTCCTCCCTCTCCCTCTTTTCCTTTTCCTTCTTCTTCTTTCTTCTTCTCATCTTCCTTTTCCTCCTCCTCCTCCTCCTCCTCCTCCTTCTCCTCCTCCTTCTTCTTTTAAGGGGGGGGGGAGTGGTCACAAGGGTCAGGGCAGACCTGGGAGGACTGTGAAGTAAATATGACCGGGGTGTATAATGTGAAATTTCCAAATAATCAAAAATATTACATTGGGAAAAAAAAGAGTTGACAGTCAAGATGAACCTTCAAGTCACACTGAGTTGGCCGGCCAATAAACTGCCAGCCACATTGCCGAAACAGATGGAAGAGAGTGGGTGTCTTAGAGATGATGCGTCGCTTAAAGAAATGAATCTGCAAATCCAAAACTATAGAAATTCATGTCCACCTATATGAACAAGAGCAGAGACATTTTGAAAGAACTGCAGGGGAAGACAAGACAGACACCTCAGAAGATGATGTTATTTTCAGGAAAATTTCAGTTCACAGAAACACATCATCACCTGAAAGACTTGGATCCTACATAGTTTACTCAAGAGCCATTAGAACTAAGAAAACAAACAAAAACAAAATACTGCAAGCCCTTTGGATACCTCTACACCACAAACGAAGAAAGCGAGGCACTAAGGAGCACCTAGAGAAGCCACAAACCAAAACTTGTAATGATTACAGAGATATCAGATAAGACATCTACATAAGTGCCTTCATCTTCTGCTTTCCATGGAGAAGTAGAAAATGGATCCCTAAACTTTATCACATAAACTACACAGCCATATTTATTACTCGCTGAGAGAGTTTTGGTTTTCCGGAATTATACACAGTATAATGAAAAAAGCACACAGACATTGAAACAAACTGTTGTTAGCAGTTTTTATGACTGTCTATAGGAGTCAGGCCACACAAGATATTAACATGGTGGGGATTTATGAAGCAAAAATCGATTGTAAGAATTAGCATTCCAGTGTGGTAGAGCATGCCAGAAAGCACCATGCTAGGGAGGTGGAGGCAGAAAGATAGGGGTTCCAGAGCAACCTTGGCTTTTGGAGAAAAATACCTCCAAACAACAAACAAAATCAACAAGAAAAGAAGAGGAAAATGTCAGACGAGGCAACGTACATTATAATGCCAAGGTAGTAGCCTCATGAATTTGAGGCCAGCCTGGGTTACATAGAGTGGATCTATCAGGAAGAACAAAATAAATAAATAGAATTCGGGAAGATGAGTAGAGAAATAAAGTTTAAAAAAGATGAGGTCTCTGTCTACATGAGGTTCACTGTCAAAAAAAAAAAAAATTCCTTTTCCCTGAATCCTTGAGGTTTTCAGTTTTTATGGTTTTATTCAGTCATGATTTGCAGGTTTTGCCAAACTGTTTAACCTTTAAGAAGCCAACTGGGTTCTGGGAAGTTTGCCTATCCTAAACTGGGCCAAGCAAGAATTGCGCAATTCAGTGTACTGAGAGGAGAGCTCAGCAGAAGACTGGCAGTTACTGTAAATTTAGCAAAAACAAAGGAACACAGCAGCAGCCAAGGCACTGAGAAGAAAGCACAAAAGGAGATCTTTAGCAGGACTTCTGAGTTAAAAAGCATCAGCAAATAAAACAAAAACATACTGTTACGAATTACTGCTGTCACATTCCCAAGCCAAGGTCGCTACTGGCAAACCTGTGCTTACCTTACACATCTTCAGGGCTTACAGCCCCACATCACCCCTAAGGTAACAACCAAGACCATAAACAGTCCCTTAGCTACTGGAGGGAATTGTCTGTGACTGATCTCAGGAGTTCAGTTCTGTTGAAAATGAAACTGAATGTTCTGTTTGGGAGAGCAGCCACTTTATAACGAAAGTATCTCAGATTGATTTATCTGAGCAGTATGTGACCAAATATACTAGGAAAAATTGGTATCAAAGAGGCAGTTTGTAAGAGCAAACAGTTGATCAAGAGCCATCAAAAAATGAATTGGTTGATAAACTAAGGTCTACTTTAGACAAGTCTCTTTTTTTTCTTCTTTTTTTCATTTTGTCCTCAGAAGATGTATGGTAAGTACTCTTAATTTCTTGGAACAAAGACACCCAGATGCAGAAGTGGAATACAGGAACTGGCAGAAAGCAGAGAATTCTCAGAATCACCCACAACCCATTTTTGAGTGAAGGAAGGTTTGTATATGCGCCTTATCTTGATTAATAAAGTTTCCTCTGACTTTAAGGGCTTGAAAATACTTTCCTTTCTGGGTAACTGACATGTATGTACGCGAGATGCTGAGAAACGAGGTGCTTCAGCAGTTTGCAAGCCAAGAAGGAATGTCACCTGAAGAGTGACACACGGTTAGTGATGGAGAAAACTGCTTTGAGATCGGGCCTGACTCTAGTTTTACCGTCCAGAGTTCCCCATCCACCGGCTGAGTGGTGGTGCAACCCACATAGGGGCTGGCCTCTGACTGATGGAAGGCATTCCTGATCCCAGGTATTGCATCACTGTTCCCAGATATTGCATCACAGTTCCCAGATATTACACCCTTGTATTTGTTGTTTCTTAATAGCGAAAGCAGGCTGGAAGGAGGTTTGAGTGATCCCAAGTGACAGCCACAATAGTTGAGTGTCTAGCCTTGGCAAAAAAACAGCTGGTAGAGCCCAGACACAAACATCTCCAGGGAGTTCTGGTTTTTGAGTGTGCGGAGGGTATGCGGGTGGGGCATATTTACAAACTCTGCACAGTAGCTCGGCTGTAAGCAAATGCCTGACTCAAGACCAGGGCTGTGCAGGATACTTGGCCGCCAGCCCGAGAGTGACCACCTGCCTGGGCGAGCAGGCCTGGACTGCACCGCCTACACTGAGCCCTCTGGCACATGGGCAGTCCCTAGGGCTCTGGGCCATGGCTAAAAAACAGAGGCAACATTTTCCTAATGGAGAGGAAAGTGAGCTAGGTCAGGAGGTTTCTAAAAAGAAAGTCAGAGGAGAGTTATATTTTCCATGCTGAGAGACTCTGGGGAAATGAACAATGGTCTTTATTATCGTCCTTCTCCTAAACAAATTCAGAAGAATATTAGAGCCCCAGTGTATCCTCTTGCACCCCACCAAGGGACTCCTCAAAAACTTCCCTACCCCATATCCAAATACTGGGACTCACTGGGTCTAATGCAGGGGTTACTGCAGGTGACAGGCAGATATCCTGGCCCTGTACTGTTGTTCTCTGGTCTTTATTTTCTGGGCAGCATTGTATGCAGCTAAGGCAGCAGGCATTTCAAATTCTCTGGCATTTGATCTAGAACTTGGTCTCAACTATAGCAATAGTTCAAGACGTCTGTCTAAAGAGAGGGTTTACAGTCTAGGAAGATAGCATTAGGATCAGAGGAATTACTGTTCAACAGAAGTTTAACACAGAGAGCTGAAGAGAAGTGATGGAGCTTCGGGTATTAGCTACGTGTCTTTAAGAATTATTATACTTTCTCTAAGCTATGGCGATGGTGATGCAGCCTTTAATCCCAGCACTCGGGAGGCAGAGGCTTAGCCTGAGCTACAAAGTGAGTTCCAGGCCAGCTAGAGCTGTTACAGAGAGAAACCCTGTCTCAAAAAACCCTACCCAAAAATTATTACATTTTTAAATTATTTATTGTGTGTATGTGATGTGTATGGAATGCAGGCTCTTGCTTGCCACAGTATGCATGGAGGTCAGAGAACAACTTACTGTAATCATCCTCTCCTTTTACTATGTGGGTCCTGGAGATTGAACTCAGGTCACCGGTCTTGGAGCAACCATATTTACCTCCTGAGCCATCTTTGCTGGATCAGAGGAACTTGCCTAGCACATTTTACACATAAAATTAAATTAGTACCTGAGCAGAGAGTGTCTAAAAGCATGTTTACTGAATTAACAGGTGGGCAGTTGCCAGCAGTGACAGCTGTGCTGCTGGTGGTGGTGGTGGTGGCAGTGGATATTATAATTTAAAAAACGGCGTGCCAGACAAAGACGCCAGGCAACAGAGTTCACAGAGTTCACGTGGAGGGGGTTTTATTAGGGGAAAGGAAACGTTTTAAAGGGGGAGGGAAGGGGGAGACCGGCCTCTGAGGACAGGAGAATCAGAAGAGAAGAGAGAGGCTGGAAGAGAGAGATAGGGAGAGACAGAGACAAAGTCAGAGAGAGAGAGAGAGAGAGAGAGAGAGAGAGAGAGAGAGAGAGAGAGAGAGAGAGAGAGGAACAGAGAGAGGGAAACAAAAAGAGATGGGAGTTGGGCAAGGCCCACCTTTTGAAAAGGACCATAGTCAATGCGCATTGGAAGTGCTCCAGGTTGCCCTGTCAGGACCCCAAGGACAGCCCAGCACAGATGCCTGAATTCTAACAGTGGAAACGGTGGTAGAGGCAATGGCAGTGGTGGGGATGGCGTCAGAGTCAGAGTATTGAATCTAGGAAGACTGCAACCCTCCTCCTACGTCCAGCCAGCCTCAGTACTGCTATACCAACATGGGGCCATTCTCCTCAAAGCCAAGAAGGCTTGGGGAAAAGTCTGCTCCTAGTTCAGACACAAAAGCAGAAAAAGTACCAAAAAGTAATTCCAAGAGACAGACACTGAAGATGAGGGAAGCAAAAAGCTAGCCAAAATCTTAGTAATCTGTGTCTGGCTGCAGCAGAAGATTTAAAAATAATAGTCTAGTTTTCCATATTTCAATCACTATCTATTTCCCTCAGAAGCTGGAAAGCAGGGAGGAAGGGGAATATTATGCTTTGCTTGAATGCACTCCGTGCTATTCCTAAGTTGGCCAGTTGAAATATATCTAATAT
>NC_022035.1:10712600-10716569 GCF_000317375.1 Microtus ochrogaster | reverse complement strand
TTGTTTTGTTCTTTATTTTTTGCTCTTCTTTCTTTGGATAAGAAAATCTTTAATATTTTATTTAATTGCAAAAAAAAAAATACTTGCCACTAAGTTCAAGTCCCAGGATGCTGTGGTAGGAGAACTGGCTCTTAAAAGATGTCTTCTACTTTACATGCCATAACAAAGAGGAACCAAACAAATACACCAAACAAATATAAATACAAATTAATGAATCATTGCTTTCCTTGAAAGAGCAGAGTTGAACCATCTTCTCAAGCCTCTTGTGGATAGGACAAACCAAATGAGAACAAGTTCTCCAGTTTTAATGAAAATAAGTATTTGAAAAAAAAAATGACGGAAACGTTCTTTCCAGATGCTAAGTTTAATATTTTCCCCAATTTGATTTTCCAAACTGCATTCATTTCATAGCTTTATTTTTGGCTTGCCTGTTGTTATACTTATATCTTTGGTTTAAGAATTGTGCAAGGCACACTTTGATAAAAAGGAGATTTTTTTCAGTGGCAGAAGACACACGATAAAGTAGCCATTACACCATTAACTGTGAAGTGAGGGCTATGGGGAACAAAAGTCAATTAACACACAAGCCAGTCAGTGGAAGTCGTCTATTACGAAGACCCATGACTTGGCCAGCTTGCTTATGTCCCAAGTCCCCACGGCAGATGGAAGGGCACAAGCAGGACAAGAGAAGGCTTGGGTCACTTAGACTAAGGATTTCACAGGACACGGATCAGGCACACTTCTGTAGGCACTTGCCTGGTCAGGGCTCAACAGGAATACAAAGGGCACCTTTGCCATCTAAATTACATAAATACCCCAACAAGGCTACTGCTGCAGCATGGTCCTCTCCAGCAGAGGCACTACAGCTTGTCCAGCAGGAGTACTGTGTCCTACAAGGAGGAGATGACTGGTCTAGGGAGGGCCCAGAATGTGTTCCCTAACCTTGACAGAAGGGACGGACCCCAACCAAAGAGTCCCAGCAGTCTAACGCACACACTAGCAAGATGAAGAGACGAGCAGAATGAGAAGCTATCATGGGATAAGACACCAAAGCCCGATTCGAAGCGGTGCACGGGAGGTAAATCGTATTATTTATGGAACTAATTTGTGAATCAAGCCCAGTTGTTGGTCTTTCCACATCACGCTGTTTCACCCCGGCTCCTCTCTTAATGTGATGTGATGTTTTTTTCAAAGGCACAATCACCAGTTGTGATTCTTGTTCAATCTCCTATTGAACAAGACGGCATGACACAAAGATTATAAGGTGTACATATCTCTATCTGAATTCAGTATCCCAACAATTCTGAAGCCAAAAAAATAACTTACAGGCATGTTTGCAAGTGTCCTGATCGTGGCAGAAGCCTTGGGACCCGGCCTCTTAAACAAGACCTATCGTAGCTGCGCCGATTGCTCTAAACTGTGGAAGACAAGATGCAAACCATCTCAGTGAGCTCCACAACTCCCTTCCTGCCAGCCGCCAACTGAGCCTTCCCTCCGTCACAGATCTTTTCTTGTGACTCCCCTTCATACAACAAAAAGGAAATGCTGTACGTTTCCAGGTGCTGAAGGCTGTTTGTGTTTGTTTGAACGAGACTTTCAGCAAACAGGAAGAAACGTACTTGGGGGGCACACAGACAAAAGGCCCTCAGTGAGTGATCATCCTGTCCTCCCCAAGTGGCCCAGCTGGGAAATGTCACGCTATTGAGAAGACTATGACGCTAGGAAGCTAAGGCAGGCTCTCCAGTGCAGCTGCCTCACTAACGCGTTAAGAACCCTTGAGCAACTCAGATGACTCTGCATTGGTGGTCAGGCATACAGTGGAGGGCTAACAACTGCCAAGCTCTTCTGAGGAGCTAAGGTCCCAGTACCATGACATCTACAAGAACAGGTTTGTCAGTCTAGCTTAGGTTCTTCTCCTGGCCTTCGAGAGCCATTATTATGCTTATTGTAATAGTCAATTCTCTCTTTTTTAAAAGGATTTATTTTTCATTGACTTTCAGAGAGAGAGGAGGAGGAGAGAGAATATGCCGCAAGTGTGCGGGTCCTCAGGAAGTCCATAAGAGTGTCTGACCCTTAGGGCTAGACTTACAGATGGATGGGAGCCACCTGATGTAGGTGCTGAGAACTAAAGTCAGTTCCTCCGCAAGAGCAGCGAGTTCGTAACCTTTGAGCTCTATTTTTATCCAGTCTCCAGTATTCTTTGTCTTTGTGTGTCTGTGTCTGTGTCTGTCCACAGATTTGCAGCTGTCGGGTGACCTGTGTATATGCACACAAACGTGCAGCTGTGGGTGCCTGAGAGTGCAAACAGAAGCCAGAGTGGGGCATCAATGGGATATCACTCTCCACTTTCTTTTTCCCTTCAAGCCAGAGGCTCTCACTGAGCTTGGAGCTCAGAGTTTCTGAGCTGCTCAGGTTGGTCAGGAAGCAAGAGGGTGCCTCTTACCCCACCCCTTGAACTGCTGGGAGACAGGTTTCTGCATTCGCCACTCAGGGCTTGCATGGGTGTTAGTGACTCAAACTCAAGTCTCGTGTTTGTTCAGCAAGCACTGATCCTTGTCCCCAGAACACTTTTACCCACTAACCTCTGCCCCTGCTCTTAAAATAGTTTAAGCACAATGGAAAGCTAACTAATGCTGAATAATAGCAGACTAAATTTCAGATGAGCCCGAGGACAGGATGGCCACAATGTGCACGGACCGTGATGTACCAGAGTCTTCAGGCAGAGAACGTAGGCTTCGCAAAAAGATTGGACAAAGGCCAACATATAAACTATGTTCTTTTGTTCACAGAAGACATACACATCAGGTAGTATTAGCCAGAGAAGACTTTTGAAACTGGCAAGATAGTAAAAAAAAAATAGGAAAACAAACAAACAAACAAACAGAAAAACTGAATGACAAAATATTGTCACCACCATTCCTTCTCAGCAGAGGAAACCAGAAACAAGGCCTTGATGATTAAATTCAACAAAACTTACTAAGAACTGGGTTATGAGGCAGACACTGCTTTAGGTCCACAGACAAATCTCAGGAACGCAATGTTAAAGAGAACATAGTGCCGATAGGGTAGGACAGCTGCTATGATTCAGATGAGGCCGGAGCACTAGGGAGCTCCGGCAAAGCAGGCTGCCATGCTGTTGGTAGGCTGGCCTTCCTAGAAGAACGGCTGGGACAGAGTTTACAACTACATCTTCTTTAAATGCAAGAATGTATAAAAGAGTTGTCTTGATTATCCTTAAAGGAGAAACGAATAGAAGATTTACTGTCAATTCAGATTTGCAAGAGCTGCACAGGATGAGAGCCCTGACCACAGGGTCGATGGAGAAAGTCAGAGTCTCGTGAGTTATGCCCTGAATCTCTGGGACACGCTAACTGACTCAGAAATAAGGAAAGGGAAAGTTAAGCAAAGGAATACAGAAAGTATGCTGTTCTGCAAATGGTATCATGGATCAGTTTTGTTTGAGGGGGGTTAATCAGGAAGAAATCCTGCAGTTTTTTACGTCAGAACCAACGAATCACACAGAACACACAGTCACAATCACAGGATCAGTGGGTCAGACAGGTGACTTTAAAGAGATGGGAGGCATTGGAATGACAGACCTTGACACAACACCAATTGAGGAAACAAAGAATCACTTCCTGGCCTCTGGAGACATTTACCAAGGAGGAACTCTAGATTTGGTATAAAACTGATTTGCAGTATGGCATGGCATCCATATGAGACAACTTATATCTGAATATACTCAAATGAGGATATTCAAGAGGAGCTGATCCTGACCTGAAACATGGGGGTGGGGGTAAAGACCTGTAGGGAGTGGGAGGGGCTGCAGCCTGTGGGGTGGGGGTGAAGAGCTGTAGGGAGTGGGAGGGGCTGAAGCCTGGGGGTGGAGGTAAAGAGCTGTAGGGAGTGGGAGGGGCTGCAGCCTGGGGGTGGGAGTGGGGTAAAGAGCTGTAGGGAGTGGGAGGGGCT
>NC_022035.1:10710013-10712500 GCF_000317375.1 Microtus ochrogaster | reverse complement strand
GGTAAAGAGCTGTAGGGAGTGGGAGGGGCTGCAGCCTGGGGGTGGGGGTGGGGTAAAGAGGTGTAGGGAGTGGGAGGGGCTGCCACTTCACAGTGAGACTTTCTGCAATTCCCAGGAAAAAAAGTATAGGAAGACAAGAGAGAAGATTGAAGAGAGAAAAAGTGTTTGAGAGGAAGTGCTGAGCTAGCGGAGACGGGAAGTGGCTGTGGAACGCTGTCTACTTCATATGGCATGGCTGTTAAGGTCTTGACACTAGAACAGCTGTGATTATACATATAAAACACTCACGAGAACAAGCCCACTAACATCCCCTTGAGGAGAGAGGCGTATGAGGCAGTTCTGGTGGGCCGTGAACAGTTAATATCTGGGAGGGGGCTCTTCCTACCTGTAGCCACCTAGAAGTTGCCCATAATCCTCCCTTCAGGTCCTGTAAGCAACCCCAAAGAAACTCACTGCTCACCAAGGTAACTTGAATGGGATCATTTCTTTGATCTGTCATGATACCCTATCTGGAATGAACAGACATTGGTTTAAGTCTCCCTGGGGAAGCTCACACAATAGGAGTTAACAAAGAATGAAAACCTGGGGAAGGGAGGTACCATGAAAGGATGAAAAAGAAAAAAAAATGTTTGAAGAGGTACGTCAGGTACCTCTCCAGGCCAGAGAAATTCCAGGGATAGGCTAGGAATGCGGGTGAATAGCTGAGAGGTAGGGAGTGACTGAAAGGGACCAAGAAGAGGTCACAAATGCAAGAAACCTGTCTACCACGGAGAACCAGAACGAGAAATGCAAAAGAATGAGCAACTTAGAAAAGATCACAACTCACGCTCACACACATGTGCACACACACAACATATACACATGCATACATGCATGCACACATGCATAACACACACATGCTCACATGCATGCACATACACATAATACACAACGCACATGCTAGAATGCGCGCACACACATTTCTAACACATACGCACACACAAACACACATTTCTAGGCAGAGACATATGTGGAAAACCCTCTGTTATGGTTTTTTGTCTCTTTAAGAGACAAGACACACCCACTCCCCTCCCCATCCACTGAGGCAGGCTGATCTTCAGCTTCTGGCCTGAGCTCCCTCTCTTTTCCATCTTCCTCTCGGAGAGGCAGCTTTGCTTCTGCCTCTCTCCCCACTTCTCTGCTTCCCCTTCTCTGCCTCTCCTCTCTCTCTCTCTCTCTCTCTCTCTCTCTCTCTCTCTCTCTCTGTCCCCCCTTCACTCTTTCCCCTCCACAACCCCCTGAATAAACATTCAACCTCACTCTGCAAGTCGTGTCTATCCATGTCTCTGTCTCCTGCCAGCCTGCCATGTGTCTCCCTGCCTGGGACCAGTCATCGCTCAGGGACCAGCAACCATCTCTGTCTGGGACTGGCTGCTCTCAGGGCCCACTGTCTGCTGCCACATGGCCCGCTACCACCACTTGGGACCTACAGCATTTCTGCTGCCGCGGGGATCTTGCAGCATTTTTTAAAAAAGAATATTACCCTCCACTGACAGGAAGTGCCCTGCCACAGGGAGACAGTCAACTCCTCCTTTGAAGTAGAGATAACAAGGTGAGGATGAGGTTTAGGTGAACCTGAAAGGGATACGGAGTAGAGAGACTTTGAGGAAAAGCTGGTGGCCTTTTCGGTCCTTGTAAGAAGACAGAATGAGATAGCCCCTGTGCAAAATGAGAGCAGACAGGTGTACTTGTCTCCCTAGCTCACTGAGAGGAACACTGTACTCCAAGGAACAAGTACTGAAAAATGATGTGTTAGATAAGTTTGGGGCACACGCCCTCTGCAGAGAGACTGGGGATCATGTGAGTATAGGGAGAGTGATTTTAAGGTCATTAAGATTTCTTCAATAGTGTTATTCCCCGGAATAGTCAGAGGTGAAAATACAGTACGGATTACTGGTTCAGAAAGTAGCTATGTCAGGAAATGCCAGAGTCACAAGGAAAACTGGAGTTTCACTACTGTGAATAGGGAACAGGAAGCATAAAGGAGGACAGTGATAAGCAGGTAGGTAGGTAGATAGATACAGGTATGGTGGATAGGTAGGTGATAGATGGCATATGGATGATGAACGACATTAGATACATAGATAATGATGATCAATAAATGCTATATAGTTGATAGATTTTTGTATTCATAGATAATTGGGCTTCAAGAGCCAAGCTTCAGATTTATATGTTTGGGATTTAGTTCTTAATTTTATTTAAGTGCATATGTGTGTCTTTGTACTAGTGTATTTGCAGGTATGCAAGAATGTCCCTGAACACCAGAAGAAGGTGTCAGATACCCTTGAGCTGGAGTTACAGATGGTTGAAGCTACCCAACATGGGTACAGGGATTTGAACAAAGAGCAAAGAACATTCTTCTTCTTCTTCTTCTTCTTCTTCTTCTTCTTCTTCTTCTTCTTCTTCTTCTTCTTCTTCTTCTTCTTCTTCTTCTTCTTCTTCTTCTTC
>NC_022035.1:10704849-10709913 GCF_000317375.1 Microtus ochrogaster | reverse complement strand
TTCTTCTTCTTCTTCTTCTTCTTCTTCTTCTTCTTCTTCTTCTTCTTCTTCTTCTTCTTCTTCTTCTTCTTCTTCTTCTTCTTCTTCGACAGATTTCTCAGTAACAGCCCTCGCTGTCCTAAAGCTTGCTTTGTAGAACAGGCTGGCCTCAAACTCCCAGACATCTACCTGCCTCTGCTTCCTAAGTGTTAGGATTAAAGGTGTGCAAAAGCGCTCCCAGTTAGGAAGTATTCTTAATGACTGAACCACTCCTCCTGCCTTCAAATGTATTTCTAAAAGCTTCTCTTTTTGTTTTTCTTTTTCAGGTAACATAGAAGAAGATGGACTTGATTAAAAAATAGATTGGGACTCCCCCTTTAAGAGTGTAGCATGCAGGCAGGCTGACCTTTGGTAAGTACCCATGACTTAATGTCAGTAACCTGCATGGCCTGCAGTAACATTGCCTTGCACTTTCCCGGAACATCTCTTGCCAACTCGCAGACACCTGCCCCCAGGAGAAGGTGATCACCTGTACCCTACCTTGCTACTGAAATGCTCTTGCTAAAACCACCACTTTTTTTGTCTCTCCAAATGCAATTTCCACATCACTCACTGAGCATAATTATTAGAAAAAAAAAAAACCTTCAACTTCTTGTGTCAAGTTTAAACGATGCCGTGCTATGGGGATATTATTCCCCGGGAGGTCCACTTGCTCTAGACTGATGTCCCCAGAGAAGCCACAGGAGAAACATAGGCAGGCTTAATAAGTCTCTGGAAAACTGCATTAATCCCGTTTACTCTTTTCTTTCAATTATCTTTACATTTCCCGGAACTCTTGATGTCTCAGTCTTCTAAGCAACAACTACGATTTGCTTGTCTGTTTTCCTTCTCCTTCCAACTCGGGAGCAGGGTTAACTTCCTCAAGCAAGCTGTTTTCTGATTATTCTGCCCCGCTCCTCTGATGGCCTCCCACATCTGCCTGATTGGCTGCAGCTGATCACCTTCTCAGTGCCCCTTCAAGGAACTCTACAAGAGGAAGGGACACCAATACCAACGTTCCCATGCTCTGCAGGGGCCTGAGGCCACACTCACGACTCATGAGTTGGAAATCACACGTGAAGATTGGCCTAACAGCCCTGAAATAAATTGTGGTTGACTCAAAGTTTTTCTTCTGTTTTTCTCTTGTACTTATCTATAGAGATTTAAATAATGATAGCTCAAAACATACCATATAAAAGTCACATACTTGATTTCTCCCTTCTGCTATAGCCTGTCATTGCTGAGTATATGTTATTAAAAATAGGGCTTGGAAATAAAAGCATTAAAATAAGACTGAGAAATTTACTATGTACTATAGGTTTTTTTGTTTGTTTGTTTTGTTTTTGTTTTTTTTTTTTTTTTTGGTTTTTCGAGACTTTTGATTTTTGATTTTTAGACAGGGTTTCTTTCTGGTAGAGCCCTGGCTGTCCTGGAACTTGCTTTGTTGACCAGGCTGGTTTTAGAGATTCATCTGCCTCTACTTCTTGAGCGCTGGGACTAAAGGCGTGTGCCACCACTGCCTGACTACTGTAGATTTTTCTAAGGTGACCATCTGCATATGCCACTCAGTATCATTTCAATTTACTGGGAATCTCTGCAAAAGCTATTTGAAAAGTCGTTTCCTGAAGTGTAAAAAAAAATAAGTTCATATAAATTTGAAATAAAACGTTATAAAACAAATTATTTTTATTGCATGGAATGATTAGGACATTAAGGGGTTAAGAGTAAGTGTCTCTATACTGTTTCTTCTTTATTTTTTTTTTGATGTGCCATGGCTAAAAACTTAAATATGTGAAATAAGCACACAGAATTTAAGAGATAATCAATGATGTCAAATCACATATACTATTAAAAGTTAAGGTTTAGTAAATGTGTTTCTTTGCAAGTATACTAGGAAGATCTAATAGTGGTCAGATAGCTTCTGTAATCCCAGAGTAATTATTATAAGAAGCATTCATGATATCTACAATTGGAGTACAAAAGGAAAACTAGAATGCATCTACAATCACTGAGAAAACACACTACTGATTGTGCCTAAAAGGATGTTTCAAGAGAGGTTTGAAGGAAGAGACTCACAGCAATGGGGATAGTGGGCTGAATACAAGTAGAAACCTAGCTGAACACCAACCAGCATGAATCTCTTCACCTGCAGACTGAAGATGTATTGTGCCCAGTACCACAGATTCCTGTCATCATAACTTCTGTTCTCAAAAAAATGGTCATTTTATTGTAACGATCTGAAATCTGAAATATTTGCACACACACACACACACACACACACACACACACACACACACACACACACACTGACAACACAGAACCCTGCTATGAATTACCTCCCCTCTCACTCACCCAGCCTCACCATTACGCCTCATTATTGACCCTACCCTTGAGCTGTGAACCAAAATCCACTCTTCCTTAGTTGCTTCTGTCATGTATTTTGCCATAGCTATAAGAAGAGGAACAGAAATACCCACCCACCAAAGACCTCCATGAGTAAATCTCATTCATCTTATTGAACTTTTAGAAACATGTGACCTATAAACACTCATTCCAATTGAAAACACTCTTTTCATTTGATTTCCTAGATGGCTCTCTTTTTCGTTTTTATGAATGTCTACTCACCTGTACTTCCCCCAGTTTTTTTTTTGTTTGTTTGCTATCCTCTAATCAATGAAATAGTGGCTCAGGGTTCTGTTCTCTCTCTCTCTCTCTCTCTCTCTCTCTCTCTCTCTCTCTCTCTGTCTCTTTGGATTTTTGAGACAGGGTTTCACTACCGACTGGTTTGAGGGTTCTGTTCTTAAGATATTTCTGCACTTTCTTTCTTGGCCCCAGTTCTTAACTCTGAATCCATATTAGAATTATATGGAAAATGTCCAAAGGAAAGCCAACACTTAGACTTTCTTTCCTGTTCCCCTCATCAACTACAATGACTCAGCCATTATATACACTACACCCTCACATCCCATAGAAAATATCTCAGACTGCAGGCTCCAGCTCCCCATCATACCAAACATCGAAAAGTAACAGTCATAGAAATTACAGCAGTCCACATCCAACAAAATCAAAGTTGCCCTTACCCTAAGAACCAAGTTTTTTCTATCTCCAGTATCACAACGCCACTCTTCCTCTGACCAAAATGCTGGGAGTCATCCTTCATCCTCCCATTTCTTCTGCTGAAAGTGTGTTCTTCACCGAAGTGTATTCTACAATCAATTGTATATCCATAGCAACAGCATCTCATGGCCTCCAGCAATGCCACACCGATGCTCACTCATCACTCATCCTCTGAATCATGGCAAGGGCTCTTACAAAGAGCACTTATTTGGCTGTTTTGTAACCTACTCTCAGCCAATAAGATAAGGTAATTTTTTTTTTTAAGATAAGGTAATTTTTAAGAGCACTAAATCAGATCAAGTCAGAACAATTTCCTCAATACTACAGCAGGGATTCTGTTTCAAAATTAAAACCTGCCACCATGGTTCATTAAGTCCCATGATCAGTTCAGTTCTTAGAAATATTTGATTTTTAAATAAGATATCTTCTTAGATCTAATCTCTTTAGTTACCACAAGAATACCAAAAGCGCTAACAAGATTTTATTACCTGTCTTTTAAATCTTAGAAGAAAAAAATAAATTTTATCAAATTAATTCATTAAACCAAATATGATCAGTTACTCTGTAAGACACAATCACAATTAATCACAATTCATAATTATAGTTTAAATATCAATCTTTTCAAGTCTATGCTATGATACTAATTGAATGAAGAGTAGATCATACTAAAACACACCTTTGCTTTCACTGTATAACAGTTTCTCAAAAATTAAAACGCCCACACTTCAAGAAAGATACTAAAACTCATGAAATATACAATAGCTTACGGAAGTCTCTGAAACTGACCAGATTCTCTAGGACCCTCCTTCTCAAACATAAATAAGTTGTAGGGATGGCTGAGAAACACTCTCAGACAAGCTGAACTGCCTGGAAGTAGCTGGAAAGGCAAAGACCAAACTAAGTTGCCTGGAAAAGACACTTTAGCCTTTTGAGCTGTTTAATGTGTTGTGGAATATACTCTAGCCTTCCATCTTTTCTGAGCTGTCACCCATGCTGTGATGGGCTTTGTTGCTGCAGCTGCTTTTGGAGTATTTGTGCTCCTCCTATAAGTAACCCTTCACACAGATACCTATAAGTTACCTCAATGAAACTTACCGGTTCACTCACTAAGTGGAACTTTGTTGGGACGCACACTTCAGGTTGTCATTATTTCCTACCTGGGGTGAGTCATATTTGTTCACATCTCCCCAGGAATAGCACTTCACAACATTCTTAAACATCTATTACAATCAACATATTGTGTTCTATTTGTCTGAATTACACAGCGGTTTCCTGACTCATCTTTCCTACGCACGCGCTCTAAAGCTGCAACCATTTGTTCAGCACTTCAAGTCTTGTTTTATTGGTAGCTATCCTTTGTGTAAAACTTGTGATTCAATTCAACTCGGGGCCTTGTGAACATCAGTTACAAGCAGCTATCAAGTCCCATGGAGCTGTGGACCAAGGCACAATAGTCAGAAATGTGAGACTCATGATGATGACTCTTTCAATGCCTTCCATTCAAATGGGATTGGTACCCTTCCAATAGAACAGGAATGGAGCCTTGAGAAGAGGGGCGTTTTAGTCAGCAAACCTTCCCACCATGTCATTCCATAGAAGTTACTCAGAAGTCTTCTAAGATCAACTAAGTAAGTTTACATCACATACAGAGGTCAGTGACTCATTAAATGCTTCTCTGGTTGCTCAATTCTCTTGCTTTGATAATGTTTGTGTATTCAGTTGGTCTAGTGTGATGAACTCAAGACCTAAACGCCAAGGAAACTATGTGTTGGTTTGTGAAAAATATATGCTAACTACCTTCTTGAATCTTCAGCCTTTTTCTCTCTCATGGATCTTTTTCCATCCAAATGTAAACATACTCAAATCTTTCCCATTTGGAAACAAAACAATATAAACCTGAGAAAAGTAGTTCTCTGGTTCTGTACTTCA
>NC_022035.1:10676199-10704749 GCF_000317375.1 Microtus ochrogaster | reverse complement strand
TTTTTTTAACAAGGATTCTACTGACGTGTTTCCTCATACCATTGATCCAAATCATTCTGGCTACTACATGAAAATGATTCTTAGAAGAGCATTAAATAATATCCAAGTTACTATATCCAATAGGATTATTTCAGAGCTAATCTTCTTTATTTGCCAACAAAACTTGGTACAACTGTGTATGGTCCTCTTCATGATCTTAGATCTTTTTTCCTTGTATTCCTGACAATAGGCTATCTAGTTTTTTCATCTTCTTGGTTTCTTATTTCCTCTACCCAAGTGGTCGTTCAATTCTCTCGGACTCTGAATCCTTCCACTGTACCCTGTCAGTATGTTATTACTCAGTCTTACTTTCCATCTGATTTTGTTTCTGGAGAAAAGTACGACATTGCTGTGTGTTTGTCTCCAATGGCTCCAACACTTACACTTCTATGGCAGAAAACTGGCCAGTCTCGAGGGACCTGAGACATTCTTAGAAATCTCTACTTAGAGAACAAACTGAGCACAGGTTCAAATATCTGCCCCGTGAGAATCAATATCGATAAGCATGCTTAGTTCTAAACTTTCTCCCAAGCCTCATGAATGTGTTTCCAAATGCGCTTTGGAACTTTCCACTTGAATCATTTCAGACTGACCAGATATAAGACTAGTCACAATCAGCTGCCAACTACATTCAGCTATTCCTCTTGATTTTGTAATTTCTAGTCATTTCTTCAATGACTGGAACTGGAAAAGTAATGGCAGCGCAGCTTAGAATGAGCAAGTGACCTCCGATCATTTTCAACTTAGAATTATTCATGCACCAAGCCTTCTCCATATATCTGGAACCCGTGTGATGACCTTCAGGGCTTCTTTTGTCTAGACACGGCATGACTTGGGTTTGAGAACAAATCTTCCTCTACACTTGCCTACTGTGCCTATAGCAAACATATTGGTCTCAAAGCAAAAATTAAAACACACAACACACACACACACACACACACACACACACACACACACACACACACACACCCTACAGTTCCTAACACTGTATTAAAGATTATACTAAAAGGCACAGTGTGCAAATAGGGCCATTGGTTTCCTTGGCTTTTTCCATTTCGCTTGGCTCTGAATGCTCTCTGCTCCCAAGCACCCCACCCCTAAAGCTTCCTGGCTGATCTATCTGTATCTTCATTGTTTGATTTCCTCCCCACCCATGTCCTGAGTGGATGCTGCGCTCATTTAAATGGTAGATCAGTTGCCTTAGACAAACTGAGTACAAAACCAAAAGCCAGAAATTCCAATGATGGCGTTCACACACAGCCGGCAGCTTTTAACATCATTCCAGATAGCCTGCAAAGATGTGGATTCTTATAACAAAGGGTGGGTGGAGGGACTCTGAGAATTGAGGCTTGTTTTCAATATCTTTATGTTGGCGTGTGTGTGTGTGTGTGTGTGTGTGTGTGTGTGTGTGTCTGGTGTACTTTAAAGTTTCAGAAATTTGTAAAATCGTTTCTATTTTTCCTATTTTGGCCTTTACAGAAATACTTCTTGTAAAGTTCTCAATAATTGTTATAATTTCTTAAACATTTAAATATTTCAAGTAAATTTTAAAAAAACGATGACTTGCCTTGTACCACCCATGCATACGCATGTGCGCGTGCACACACACAAATACACACAGAGAGTATTTGTTATTCTACTTAGTGTACTGAATGAGCAGTGAAACTGGTTAAACTTCTAGTCTCCAAAGCACTGGTCAATACTGCTCCAGAACTCACAATCTAAACCATGTACCCCGAGTGTTATTCTGACATGCACTGGAAAACACGGTACCTCAGAAAACAGAACACAACCAAGCAAAACGTCATCCAGGCAAATTGAGGAATGCCATGACATATCTTTTCCAAGCCATAGAAAATCTGTCTCTGGACGCTCTGACTGTAGCACTGTGTAGACATCATAAAACCCCATTATCATCCATCCGCACTGAGACACTGGTCTGCTACACCTACAAACGTAGGCGATGCCTTTTGTTTGGGAGAAAAATAGTGGTGCTTTTAAAAGTGTTATAAAACTTAGAGTGAGGAACTTAATCTCAATTTTTAAACTTTATTCCAGGTTTTAAATCTTGGAATGTGTAAGTTGTGCAAAATTATATGGACTAAACTAAAATAATAATAATAATAATAATAATAATAATAATAATAATAACTGATGAGGTTGGCAGGAATTTTCTGGAAAATTTGGTGTTGGCAAGAGGATGCTCAACCCTCTAGTATATTATGAAAAGCTGTCACAATATAAATGCCCAGAGAAATGCACGAAAAAAAAAAAGGATGAGGGGGAGTCTAAGAAGGAGTAAAAATAAGATCATAGAGTCAGCATCTCCAAGAAGAGTGTAAAAAAGGGCAGAAGCCAAAACCATAGAGACTGGGCTTCAATCCACCCACACGTCCAGATACCTCCACTGGAGCCTGTTAGCTTCTGAAAGGCGACAAGTCTCAAACCACTCATTATTTGACTTACAGAGGCAGGTCATCACTAGAGCACAGGAGGCTGTAAGAGAATCACAGTGAAGACCAATGCACATACTGCAGGTATGAAGGTGTCCAGACCTACGCAAAAGCAACCAAGGGAGTTCCAAATGATAGAATAAAACACAGCCCGAAAGAACAGCGCCTACGCAATGATGTCCTTCAGCAAATCGCACAGAGTGGGGATACATCTTCAAATCAGACATCTTGGCAGCCTGGGCAGTGACCCTTTCCTGTTCACTTCACCATCATCTTTGCTACATCAGCTTATTCGCAAGGTTAAATTATTTATGCAACATAAACATACTACTAATTGATAAAATTTCCTGTACCTTTGGATCCTTCTATTTGATGGCTGGCTTTAATTCTTAGCTTCATACAGTATAAAATCAACTGAGAAGAGAGTCTTAATGAGGAAATGTTCAGATCAGATTGTCTGGGTATTTGTTGGAGACACTCTTATTAGCTTAGTAGATGTGGAAAAACCAACCCAAATGGGCAATGACATTCCCTGGGTCTGAGTTCTCATACAGTTGCTGATCATATAGTTGTAGAGAAATGGTCTGAACAGTAAGCATGCGTTCATGCATGTGCACATTCATTTCTCTTTGTCACTGACTGTTGATGTCATGTGACTATTTTTTAAGGTTCCACTTACCTTGACTTTCTTACTAGGATGAACTCTAATAGAAACTGTGAGCTAAAATAAATTCCTCCCCATAAGCTGCTTTTTTGTCGGGGTATTTTATCACATCAACAGAAAGAGAAACTAGGACAGTCTACCTTCAACTCCCTAAATCGACTCTACCTTTTCTTTCAAGGCCCCACCCAGAACCTTAGCCAGGAAGCATATCTTCCTGCTGCCCACCCCCATGCATCTTAGAAATGATTATTGCCAAGCAGGCAAAGTTCACTAGGAACTGAGAGCAATCCTATGACGTAGGGATGTATAACATCCCCGTTTTCTAGGTAAGGTACCACAACATGAACAGGCTGAAAACTCACCCCCAGATGCATCGTGGTAAGGGGTGAACTGATAATCTGTATTCTAAACCTCAAGATCAGGCAATCTCTATATGATTAACAGGGAGATCCCCCAGTTACTGCTTTACACTGTCTTTCCAAGCAGAGATACTCAAGGAGATGCTGAAATTCAAGGTGCACCTCTTACAAACACTGACTCTAAAGGATCAAGTGCGGAGTACACATATATTATTAAACATGAGTGAAAAGAAAAGAAAAAAAAACCTCTTTAACAATATTGTTGTTGAAACCATTTTTTTTTACAAAAAATATAGCTATAAAGAGTACACCTAAAACATATTAGCATTTACCATCCCTATGATAAGAAGAGTGTCTTCAAGACTAATGAAAACCCTTGGCAATTTGAATATTAGATGATACTAAATTACACTATAATTATTTCAAAGGTCAAGAATCTTACACATTTTGTCTTAAAACTCTCCACCTGGGTGATGCAATCAGAAAATTTAAGTATGTATGAAAATATTTAATTATACAAAACAGGAAGAAATCTACTAATTTAATAACCTTTAAGTAAAATGTGCTATCTTCCCACATAAGTATTTTCCCCTGTGCTGCAAAACGAACATTTTAGAAGAAAATGTGAACTATGTTAGTTTCAAGGAAGAGTGAGACACCGTGGTTTGAAATAAATCAATACATCATGTATGAATACTTGGGAAACTGTAAGACTACAGGGTACCATTGAAAATACGACAGAGACATACCCAAATTTTTTTTAGGAATAAAGTCTCTTAGGGGGAACAAGCCAACATAGAGCACAAGTGTAAAAGCTGCTCCTGAAATCTCCAGAGGAAGGGATTTAAGCAGGGAAATGCACACTGAGATAAATGTCCGTGCCTCCACCACAGCTGGATTGCTATCCACACTGAAGGGATGTTGTAAATTATCCTTAGCTCAGATTAATGAATTATTTCATTAGTTAGCATGATTCTTCCCCCCCCACCCCCAGTTTCTTGAGATAGGGTTTCTCTGTGTATCTTTGGAGCCTGTCCTGGAACTAGCTCTTGTAGACCAGGCTGACCTCGAACTCACAGAGATCTGCCTGCATCTGCCTCCCATGGGCTGGGATTAAAGACGTGTGCCACCACTGCCCAGAGTCAGCTTGATTCTTTGAGGTAGTATCTTACTCTGAGAAGAAAAAATGGCCTTGAATTATGTCAGGAGTCCAGAGAGGTCAGAAGAGGGCACTGGATTCTCTGGAACTGGAGCTCTAGACAGCTGTAAGCCAATATGCGGATGCTGTGAACTGAACTCAGGTCCTCTGGAACAGCACTTAACTGCTAAACCTCATCTCTGGCCTCCCTGATTAGATCATTTTCAAAGCAGATTTGTCTTCAAGATTTTAATTTCCTTTTTACAGCCCAGCTTCCTCACACTCAGGACAGTCCTCTCCTCCCCTCATGAAATGTGGAGAAAGCTGGAGCATTCCAAGAGACCAGGGCCACAGTGACATGATTTTCCTCTGCTGGAGTGGCCCCTGGCTGCAGACATCTATGTTACATGCTGGAACAGGGGCTCTTGCAGTGGCTTTTTGTTTTGTGCGACTAAACATGGATGGAATTTGTTTTTGTAAAACAATTGTAACGGGACATTTTAATGGATAGACTTAGAAAACTGCTTCTGTTTCTTTCTTTGTGGATTTTGTTTTTTTGATTCTGGCAGACAGGGTTTTACTACCATGTAGCCCTGGCTTGTCCAAAATTGACTCTGTGGATCCAGTTAACATCAGACTTGTGATATTTGCCTTCGTTATTTTTGTTTCTGTTTCATATTTTCTTAAGCCTTCATCATGTATTCTTACATGCAACAAACTAACAAAAAAGTACAATATAATATTACATAAATCATGTATTCTTACATGCAACAAACTAACAAAAAAGTACAATATAATATTACATGAAAACTTCAAAAACAGCTACCCTCTTGGACATTGTACTCCCTTTTTGGTTGTGGTTTTTATACTGAATATTGAATACAAATAACACTGACAACTTGAGAGACATATTTCTGGCTCAAATGACAAAAGTAATACACAGTTAATTCACAGTGTTTCATTATGACGATGAAGGGCCTCTGCTGACCAAATATGGGAAACAGTTTTAGAGTTGGGAGGCATTGTGTGTCCTAAGGTGAGGACTGGACTTAGCATGGCTGAGCGTGTAGAGCGCCGAGACAGGGCTGACTGCCAACAGAAGAGACTCCAGCAACCTCGTTTAAGCTGTGTTGTCTCATCTGCACAATGAGTGCTCCCTCTGTACCAGAAACTGCCTACCTGCTTTGTTCATGGGGGTTGCTATTCTGCTCAGCCACACGAGTGTCCTGTGAATTGCATGCAATTATCAAAACATAAGTGAGAAAACCGGGATTGAGGGTCTCAGAGAAGCCACCGCAGTCAATGGGGTCAAGGTAAAATTCAACGTCCAAAGCAGATGCTCTGTGTTCTTGGCTTGACCACTGTATGCTATTTGCCTGTTTAAAGTTCTTAGAGGTCAAATGAGGAGGTGCTTGTCTGAGGCCAATGTTAAAGACACAACCTTAAACAAGAGCCAAATTCATGGAGATAGTTAACTTTGAGAATATATGAAGTAGAAGAGTGAAATTTTGGTCTAGATTCAAAATAAAAATCACAAAGTATGCAAAAAAAAAATTCTAGAAGCTAAAAGTGAAGACTAGGCCATTACTCGGCAATCTGTTTGGATGCTTTTCTTTGTGTTTCGTACTCTTCATGCCTCCAGAACTTGATCTTAAATGCTATTTTGTGATGATTGTAGCCTATAAGGGACTCCTGCATCCAAATATTTGTGGTCAATCCTAAAAGGAGATCGGAGGGCAGAGAAGAAGATGAGGACAAAACAAAGAAATAGAGGAGAAAAAGACAGAGAGGAGGAATGTGTTTCATTCACACCCTGCTTCCTTTTCTCCTCCATGTCACTACCAATGCTGTATTCTTGCATTCCAAATAAATCCAAACACAATTAAAAGCAAGAACTATTGAAAAGCCATATGAGCTATTTCAAGTTAGACTTACATGCCAGTGGTATCACTTTTTAATATTAAAATAAGTAAAATGGAAAACAAGAGCCGAAGAACATAACAAGTAAATTCATATGTATAAAACAAGTAGATTTCAATTGCATTCAATTATTTCAGCCAATCACCTCGAAGGGAAGATCCTCTAAAGAAAATTGCATTGCCTTCCCAACTCCTTGGAGAGCCAGTTTAGTTAACAGCCTACCTACACTTCAGAGATGACCATGCAGCTTACATGTCAAACTCATTTTCAAATGTCAATCATGTCCTTTTCAATCTAATTAGTTTGGAAAGTAGTGTCACTGACCTGGAACTATGCAGACCATTTATTATCATATCATTTGATCAACCTAACACTTTGCCTCAGTTGAGTTTAAGACACCTGTAGCCAAAATGTAATATCCTTTTTCCTACTCATTACTGGGAACTCTCAATACAATTCCCTATTTACAGCTCAATTTATTACTGTGAGTACGCATGGCTAGCTTTATGGAGATCTTCCACAGAATCCTCTTTAAGATTTCAGGTCAATTAAAACAGAAAGATAAGGAAAAGGATATACAAACATATCTTATTAGTACCAAATACATACAGTAGATTCTGGATTTCAGATAGATGATTGCAGATGGGAAAAGGAGGAAGAGCAGAAAGCCATGCCCATGAGAGTAATTCGAAAGTTTGACTACACAGATTGGGTGTTTTCTTCCTCTAATATGACACAACGGACCATATGGGGAGACTATGCAGGTTGTCATCAAGTGAGTTAGTAATAGAGAAAAACCACCCTGGTCCATAGTTTACCTGACTTTAACTCAGCTAAGGCCCAGTGAGATAGCACTATAAAAAAAATCATAACCAGTTGCCCGGAGGTCAGAGAGCATTGGCAAGTGTATGAGAGAAGAGCAAAAAAGCTGGGCGGGGCTAGAGTGGGCGTGTGCTACGTGCTGGCAGCAGGGGAGCTGGAAGACAGCACACAGACACTCCTCGCCTGGTCCGTTTTCCAGCAGGACCGCGGAAATTACACGATCTTTTTCCTATTTCAGCTTTGCATATTAAGAATGAATTTGCAACACAAAAATGCAAGCAGATAATCTTATCTCCACTGCACAGCATCACACACTGTACCATGGAGGGAAAGAATACCGGCACTCTGATATGCCCCCAAATGGTATATTCATATTTTTAACTGTGGCATTTAAAAAAAAAAGTGCACCTGCTATATTTAAAGTAATGACTAGTCACTCTAGGATGGTAATCTAAAAGCAGAAGGCTGGCTGCTGGGTCTTCCTTTTTTATCCTGGACGTTTATTGGAAAAAGTTAAGTGGATTTTACCAAAATTTATGTTTGTCTGATGGAAGGGCAAAAATGTTACTCATGTTTTCCGGATCAATTTACTGCTTCTGAATAATTTTACATGAGATTTTAAAAAAAGAAAGAAAGAAAGAAAGAAAAAATGCACACCTAATGTATCCCCACTTACCTTCCGGGGAGGAGGCAGACTTTTGGGAAAAGAGAGCGTTGACTTTGCTCTTCTTACTGCTATCATTGTTTACAGACAAGCTGGACTGGATTTTCCTATGCATTTTCTGAGAAACAGGAGCTGGATTTTTGTGATTATCTGTGGGTGCAAGTTTGGCTCCGTGATGAATTCCATTTCCATTGCTCAGATTCGTGGGGCCCCCATTCTTTATCTTGCCTGTTTCCTCCTTGCTGGACTCCTGTGTTGTTGTCTGCAATCGAGGCAGGCGCTGAGGTTGGGCTGAGTAAAAAAAAAACAAAGTTCATCTGGTTAAGCAAGACGTTAAGAAGCTATTATTTTACAATAATGAAAAGATATATTCAAAAATACAAATTCAAAAATAGACTGGAGGTCTAACCAATGATAATAAAACAGAAGAGACAGGAGGGTTATAGAGGAGAGGAAGAAAGAAAAGGTGAATCAGGAAGAAGAGGAATGTTCTACAAAGAAGGAAGAAAAGAATGAAAGGAAGAGGAAGGGAGGAAGGAAGAAGGAAGAAGAAGAAAAGAACAAGGAAGGAAGGAAGGTCTAGAAAGTAAAGTAAAAGTATGTTCAACATATATCACTATACAAAGATATAATTTTAGAGGATTTTTTTTTTTAAAAACTCGGTTTTACAAAAACAGGTAATTGAACACTGGCTCAGGGAAGGTTGCTCTTTTTAAAAAAACTCGGTTTTAAAAAACAGGTAATTGAACACTGGCTGCTCTTGCCTGTTGGTCTCCTAACTACACATACACCAGCATGGTCTCAATACTAAACTCACAATTCCATTGAAATGAAAGGAACAACGAATTCAGACATTCAAATTTGGACAATAGTCAAACTTAGCTTTTTTCCAGGCAATTCTAAATTCTGGGTGAAAATCTTTTCTGTGTTTATTCCTTTAGCTCCATTTTAAAGAAAAAAAAAAAAAACTAATTCAATCCGATATGGTGCAGCTGCCAAAAGCACATATAAGCCCTTCAGAAGAACTCCTGTTTGAGACTGGACCAAGCAAAGGAGACCACCTTCATTCCTCTCCTTCAACACTACACCAGACGTCCCAACAAAAGAAATGAGTTAGAAAAAGAACGAACATCAGAGCTCTAGAAAGGAGAACACAAGCTTGTGGCATCGTGCACTCTTAGGAATGAATGAAAAGTTAAAAATTAAGAAAAATGTATTTAAGGTAAACCGTACAAAATAAATAGTATTCCAGTATGCAGTGCTAATAGGAGGCAATTCACAAATGAACCAGAGAAGAATTAGCTTCTCATCATAGGGAGAAAAACGAAATTCCAAAGCCACCCCTTAAAAACACGAGTAACGATCCAGTGCGAGAGCAGTAAGAAAGGATAGAGGTAGTTTCAGGGATCAAGAAAATGACAAAAAACTATTGAAGAGCATGGAGATGTCCGAGGAGAGGGCATAAGGATGTTCATTCTACTTAGTTTGGTAATTCTGTCCTGTTTTAGTTAGTATAGTTCCCACTAACATTTCTTTTGGGATTTTTTTTTTTATTGGTACTTAAGAAGCTGATCCCAAAATAAGGAAGAGAAATAAATATTACCAACGACATTTTAGGGCAGAAAAGTAAGGGTTGATGGAACTTTAATTAGATGTGAAATTCTGTTACCAAATTCCAGCAGCTCTTGCACTGTGGCATTCGGCCATACACAAACACACAACCAGTGGAACAGAAGACTTCCAAGTATGTAGATGTATGCACACATATAACATGTCTATGACATACAAAAAAATCCAGACCATCTACATGTCTATGTATGAAAATAAACTCTTTAGTTTACTAAAGTGGAAAGAGGGACTATTTTAATGGCTTGGTGCTCAGGAGGCTAATGGATTTAATTCCCTGGACACCACATCATTGAACAACTGGGTGAGCAATGACAATTTGTGTTGATTGGCAGGCACTACGGAGAAGTTCCATGTGACCTCAGGACCACTATTACAGCCCAGCATCTTCAACAGGAGATCAGTTTCTTAGGAATGTGCAATCTCTTGATTTAGAGAATCCTATGCTCCTGCTTCCCAGAGCATCCAGAATGACATCCTAATGACTGCCACTGAGCCCTCAGCTGGGTAGACATATGCACTTCGAAAGATGCCAAAGAAGACAGCTCAACCTAATTTACTGCTCTTCCCAGAGCACTTTCTAGAGATCTCTCCAAAGAAATGGAACGTTTGAGCTACTTCTTCTCTAAAACGAAAAATTCAAGCAATCTCAGAGCTTGGTGAAGTTGAAATGTCACTGACCAATGCTGGGCCAATCTTGACCAATCAGTCAAAAATATCTTCTCATACTCTAGTCTGAGATAAGATGAGAATTACTATGCAATAGTTAAACAGTCTCAATAAATAAAAAAAATGCAAGTGGTAAAAGATGGTTGTGTCCTGCCTCCAAATTCAAACAATGATAAATTTGACCATTTTTTTTTCTTTCTACTAACAGAACAGACTGCAAATTATGGGTTAGAGCTGGAGCTTTAGTTTAATGCATACTTAACAATTTATCTACGCTTCAATCTTCAAACCATATCTATTTCTGGGGGCAGATAAATGATGGCACTTTTATTTTTTGTTTCACTGTCACCTAATTATTTTTCTGAGTTTTGGAATTATAGTTAAGTAACCAAATATTACCTTTTCACTTCAGGTTTTATTTTTTGCAAATATTAAAACATTTTTTTTTCAGTTGAATGATTCCGCCGCATGTGTGCAGCCCATCAAATCAAAACTGAATACGCTTTATCTTAGTCATCTCAACGGATAGGAAAAGTAGAGCTTCATTGATCTTTTTTCAAGGGTATGATTTTAATCTTATGGACAAGTTGCAATTAAAACTAAACAGGAAACATGATTTTATTTTCCAGTGAAGAATGAAACTGCCTACCTGATTAAACCACAACTATTTAGCTTAAAAGAGATTTCTTCTTATTGTGTAGAACTCATGGAGAGCTCTAAACCAGCATGCTAATATGGGGGTGACACAAGGCTTCTTAAAACACAGGCGACGCCTGGGGACCCTCGCTCCCGCTTTAATGATGCACTGTTCTCATTCAGCTGTCTTGCTTTTTTTTCAAATCTTTACATATGTGACAGCTCTCAAAAGTAGACCATAGACCATCTGGCATTTTCCGAGGTGTAACTGGTGCAAGTTCAGCTCTATTGGGAGTGCGCTGCTATCTTCTGCCTGTGTTATAAAGGGACAATAGAATGTAGAACTTAGGGCTTGTTTTGAATTATTCATTTTTTTTGCCTGTATATTCAAGAAATTTTTACAAACTCTGCATTTTGTACGACATAATCGCATGCGTTAAAGGTACAAAGAAACTTTTTGACACCTCTTTTCTACAGAAGGCTGGCGTTTTGTTTGATATGTGAACATTCAGCATCTGTTATATCACTCCAAACAGGACGGGTGCCGTTACAAAAGACCCCATTTTAAATTTACTCTCTATGAGCAAAAAAAATGTATTCTCGATATTCAGGAGTGAATGCAATACTTGTCAAAATTTCAAACACCAAGTACTAGAGCATTCAGCATCTCCAGACCTGGATAGCGTCGGTCACCTGATCACCATATGTGTAGAGATTTTTTTTTCTAAACCACAGCTCGCACAATGCCGCATGATTGTAATTTTAATATCCATAATGAATAGTTACAAAAGTCTTAAGAAATACTGCTCTTTCTAGGTTCAAATGTTTTCAATCAGGGAGGATTAGGTCTAACAGTTTTCATTGGGAATAATAAACATGGGAATAAATGAGTCAATAGCATGAACTTCTTCTGATAATTAAAAAAAATAGGTGATATTGTAACTCGTAATAAGCATACACGAAGCTGCAGTTGCTGGAGCAGCAACAGAAAGCCATGTTTTACTCCAGCATATAATCTATTAGTGGGAGCAGATAACCTATCTTCATTGCTGATGCCCACACAACTCATATTCAATAAAACTGTGAGGATTCTCAGGCACTTAGTTAGTTTAAATGATTGCTATATACATTTAAAATCACACTAAATCCCATTGCTTTCCTCAGAGATATTTATAAGGTTCTTACTGGGCATGCAGTACTACATGGTCACTATAGGACACACACACACACAGAGAGAGAGAGAGAGAGAAAGAGAGAGTAATGATGGTGATATTGTATATGCGATACTATATATGAATATATAAACAGTTTAGCATATTAAATGTTATTAAAAGACACCATTCATCCTACCAATCTATATGCAATAGTGTTGTTAAACGGGAGATGAGATGTTTTATAACTTGACTCATAATTATTAATGTACACTGCCTTTTATTGCTATGTAATGTGAATTTAGTTAAAAAATCACTTAGAATCAACATGAAAGTCCTCTCTTTTTCATGAGACAGTGCCAAGACTTTCTCCATGTGCAAAGTCTGGGTGCACAAGCCTACTCTATACTGCTTTTTGTTTTTCTCCTCCCAGGGCTTTTGGAAATGCCTTATTTATCTGTGGAGTTTCTGGAGTGTTTTGGTCACATATCCTATTTTCTCTCTTCACTGTCTCTAAGATAGACATTTAGCATATTAAATTATATTTTAGAATTCTTATGCTTTTTTCGAACATTCATGATTTTTGATCCCATTCAGACACTGTGGCTCCCTAGCTATAAGTTTACATTCCTACACATTGTATTTTCTTAAAAAAAATTAATTCAATTGTAATTATTGTAAAATAAATCATCAGATTTCAATAGGAAGTATTACTATTCAAAATAAAAAAGGCAAAATGTTAAAAATTGTCCGGGAAGGCAACTGGTTTATTGATATTGCCAAATTTCATAAAGAATATTTAGAATATAATTAAACATATTTAATATCCAGAGAGGGAGACTGGTAGCTTCCTGGAAATCCATTTCTGGCTTGTCCCAAGTAGCTATTTACTCCTGTGTTCCAACCTTCTCTTGCAGGTAGATTCAGCCATTCAGCCATGTTCTCGGAGATACACTTGTTTCTACACATCTTTCCAGGCTTGGCCCCGAGGGTGTGTCTGCTCTGTAAAGTGGCTGGCGGCCACCGAGCTTCGACCACAGTAAAGAGCATACTTCAGAAATCGGAAGGAAGCAAACACTAGGCATCCTCCTGGAAGCAGAGAAGACTGGCTCCCAGTCTCATCATGCCCGTGTTGGTTCCGCCCCTTACCCTCAACTACACAGATAGATTCCCTATACTTTAAAAGTTCTCCATTTGCCTTCATCTTTAAATTCTGTGACAGTGTTAATAATTACTTCTTTCCCTAACAGCCATTGAAAAACATGTATCAAGTAAATATGAAAAAAAAAGATCTTGTATTTTCTAGAAAAAAATGCAATAAAAATAAATTCAAAATAAGAATTTTAAGGAACAGAGCCGGGCGGTGGTGGCGCATACCTTTAATCCCAGCACTCAGGAGGCAGAGGCAGCGGATCTCTGGGAATTCGAGACCAGCCTGGACTACAAGAGCTAGTTCCAGGACAGGAACCAAAAGCTATGGAGAAACCCTGTCTCGAAAAATCCAAAAAAAAAAAAAAAGAATTTTAAGGAACATAAAGCATATTTTCACTTAAGATGTATATGTGTATGTGTGTCTGCAATATATATACATATATATATATATATATATGGCCCTTAAACTATAAGTCATTAAAAAACAAACAAAATTTGTATCTACTGTTTGATTTTATACTCAAATGAATGACATCTTACCGTGCCTCACAGTCTCTAGATAACTTGTATGAGTAAAGAGTCTCCCAAACGTTTAAATTGTCAAGTTTGGTTATAGAATGCCAACTATAGGATTTATGTTTGTGTTTAAGTTACTATTCTTCCTGGAAAACCTCACAGCAATATGGTATTTGCTGTGGTATCCCTTTTGCTCCCTGACCCAATCAGTAGATACCTCTACCACTGAGTCAACTGATAAAATTGACTACCACCTATAGTTATTATAATATATTACTAATAAATATGTTGTGAATACACCTAAGAAAATAAATGCATATGCACCTATACACAATTTGTAGAAAAGAAATTACACAAACACTGCTTTACATTATCAAAACAATACCTCAATAAAACAATTATCATAAAGGTATGAGTTTTTGAAAAAGCTATTTTTAAATACGTTGTATAAAATGGCAGACAGATTTATGAGGGGCAGTGTATTCATTTCTTAAAGGAAACACCTCTGTGTTTTCTAAGAGGCAATAATGGGCACATTTGGAATCAATATATCTGTGCTGTTCCTAAGACGTAAGACACATTTCTTTCATGTTTTATAAAGAATCAATTAACAGACAAGTAGACATGCAAAGAGCCCTACTGTTGCCTTCGTTCTGTATCTCCAGACAGAAGCTTTGCTAGCAAATCTTCAAACACTAAGGCGGTAACTATGGGAAGGCTGCTGCTTAGTACTTTGACCACAATTAAAAGTGAAGCTTTTCTCCACTTTTGTTCATCTTCCTCCACAAAGGATTCAGAGAAATGGCTTCCAAATTATTATTTGAAGGTTTAAAAAAAAAACAAAAACAAACAAGCAAGCAAACAAAGAAACATGATTGTTTGAAAGGTACCCTATGGTCTATACAACAGGACAGGATGTATTTAAATATATTCTTCTTATATTAATGCTTTGAAACCACATCACTGAACCAAACTTTTCGTCTCCTACAAACATGTGATGCATGCTACAGTGAAATTCGAGTGGACAATGAATGACATTTAGTAGGCAATCATGGAGCATAACACCAAACGACCAAAACCTCAGAATTCACCTAGAGGCTCTCCACACTAACGAAAATATCCAGGGACCACAAAGCAACCTTCAAGAAGCCTGGAGAAATCTAGGCTTCACCCTAATAAACCCACGAAGACTCAGACAGATGCAGAACTGATCTGGCTTACAGACCTAGACCCAAGCTCTGTCTCTGGGTCATTTAGCCTTCTTGGTGTCTTACAGACTTGTAGCTAAGGAGTGAACAAAAATCAAAATGCTTTAAAGCAAGAATCTGATTTAGAGTAAAAACCTGCATGAGGAAGAAGACTGACTTGTTGACACATAAATCTGGCTAAGCAGAGGTAAACCTGAAAGAGGGAATATCAGTCATCCTTGTTAAAACTAAGCAGTCAGTAATAAATATTAATGAAGGGTAAGTTACACAAGTTTCCATCAGTTCTTGGGAGGCAAAGCTTGTGTTGTTTAAGGCTGGAGTGATACGGCATTCTGTAGGAAATGTAGTAGGTTTTTCAGTAGTAAGGAACATAATGGATACGGACATCCTGGACACTGGGCCTTCTATAGTTAAAACACTAAAAGGATCTTGTGATGTGGACACCTACTAGAAAAAGCAGGCAACTTTACTAAAAGATGATTTTCTTGTTGGGAAAAACAACCATTGCTAGCAATATACAAATAAATTAGTCACTATATAAATCTAAAACTGTGTACCCCTCTATATAGACAAATTTCAAACAGCCACTGACCTAGGGGTCAAGCCTTGGTGGAGTAGATGAAAGGTTACTGTTCAGCCTCCAGGTACCTTTTGGCCATCCCTAAATATAGGATTACAAGAAACTAATGGTCTGGATAGCCAGTGATCTAGACCCGCTGGGGTTCAGAGAAGCATGCACACTAGCTAAGTCACAGTAGGCAAATTCATTGTCACTTTCTCAATTTAGTGCCCTAATTAAAGTGCTCTGAAGAGCAACAGTGGAATCCGGAAACATCTGAGCCCTGCCTAGGAGTTCTAAAGAGATGGATAATTCTCCAGTGGAGACACATTGAGGTATAGGGGCAGGCACTACCTGCAGCGAGCCTCACTACCACTAGAGGTATGGTTGGTGACAAGAAGCTTTTAAATGGTGAATAAATGAGATCAGAGGAGGGAAGATCTCAAAACATGCCACCAAAGGAGGTTCTCTACAAGGAAAAGAGAAGAAAGAGGAGAGACAGAGACAGAGAGAAGAAATTGGACTGCTACCGAAAATAAAAAAATAAAATAAATCCCTTGGGACTTTCCCACTGAATCTAAATATTTGTTAGAAACTGAAGAAGCACTGCTAAGTCTCCTCCACGGGAATCTTCTCTGAAATGGCTTTGACAGATACCAAACAAGGAAATCTTAACAGAGTCTTCCAGTAAACACACTCACTACACACAGAGCACAGGCCAAAGTCGGATGCTGTACATGGAATACTCATACCGTCCTCACTACCCTGCATCCCTTGACCCACCCTGCATCCCCTTCACTGTGTCTTCATCCACAGACAGGATGAAAACAAGTTATATCAAGTTTAATCTAGGGCGGTCTTCCAATTTCAGAGGAGGGTGACACATCACCCAGAGGGGCTGAAAAAGAGAATGTGCTAGATCTGGATGTACCATCTCCATGACTGACTCCTCATGAGGAAAGATGAAGTGCGTAGGTGTTAGCGAGAAATCGGATCTCATCAAGAAAACACAATATGGAATTGCATGAACAGGACAAAATCTGCTGTATAACTGTACACTGCGAGCTAAGGTCACCGTAGCAGACATTTATGCTTGTCGATTCAACATCATCACTGTTGTCCCGGTGACAATATAGATATTAATGAGAATGGAACTAGATTCACTGACAGCAACTTCTGCAGCCACACAGTGTTTTTAGTTTCAGGCATTTGTACACAGAACTTGACAATCCTGGGTCTTCGCTGACTTGCATTGACAGCAGTGTTCCTCAAGGACAGGGTCCCATATTCCTCGGATTCCATCAACCTCATCAGCACACGCATGCTGACAAAGAGCCTTGTGTGATGTTCAGCACCCAGTGGACACCCAGTGGAAATTAACTGATGATGATGAATTATCCTAGCTTTTAAGCTGTCACTTGATCCCAGAATATAATAACCTTCCCGAATAAATCAAGCAACAGTTTGGTATTCAGTACCATTATAAACTTCATCCTTCACCTTCCCGAGCCTAGGGAATTGCTGTAAGAGCATAATATAAGGATGGTTGAACTGTAGCAAAAATTCAAGAAACTCTCTCTGTTATAACAAGGGAATTAAAGATTCAGTTACAGATATCGAAGAATGTGTGGAGAAATGCATCAAGAAATGTTCACGAAATAACCTTTCCAAAGAGGAGCATAAAAAAAAGTCACTGCCAAATTATCTCTCTAAAAGATCCTTCCCATAAGAAAAGCAAGCTCAACTTAGTGTGCAAGTAAAGCCGGTATTTCCTTAAGCACAGGGCAACGGACGTACAAATGCAGCCATAGCTAAAGGATGTGAGGTCAGGTCGAAGAACCTGAGATGCTAACTAAGCAATTCAACATTTAAGAAGGAAAACCCATTTCTTAATGGCGTATGTGACACAAACCAAAAGAATAATAAATCCCAAAAGAATCACCAGCTTTAACCAAGTTCATAATCCCCAGGTTCACTGGTGAGTGGCGGCAATGGCAAGAACTTCTACCAATCCCCTTAAAATGTGGCCTGAGACTAGGGATCCTCTGTGCTTTAGCTCTTGTTATAAAAGATGCAGGCGGATCTCTGTGAGTTCGAGACCAGCCTGGTCTACAAAGGGAGTTCCAGGACAGGCTCCAAAACCACAGAGAAACCCTGTCTCGAAAAAACTAAAAAAATAAATAAATAAATAAAAGATGCATCTGCCCAGATAATTTGAAAATTCAAGACTGAGAGCAAAGTTACAGATTGACTCAAAGTTGAATCAGGTCTTCATGATCGTGTTGGACTCCTATAGGGACCCTGGCAACATCCCTTCATAAAGGAACTACTGTATAACTTGCTATGCTGTGGAACTGCTGGCAATATTCAAGGTAACGATGCAGAGAAGTTTGTCCAGGTTGCACAAGTCCATTCTCATACGCACAACTGAGCAAATATGTGTATATATGGTATTCTAGCAGATACACAATGGGGGAAATAATTGTGAAAATGCATAAGGAAACACAAGAGGGCTTTCTCATTCTCATCCCCCAGGTTGCAGTCTTAATTCCTCTATTATCGGGCTGCTTTAACTTTTTGGATCCTGATTTAGATTACGGTATCCATCAAATTACAGTACGGCTTGACAGAATAAAATACTACTTAAAACACAGGCATCAACAAGTGGCTACGTAGAGAGGGACAAGACCATTAATCATGCTTGAAGAGTCACAGTCTGGGACCATTTACATAACTGGTTCCTCTCCTAATCTCTCCATTAAAATATACTAAATCTGTCAAGGTCACTTTGGCTGCAAAATGGCTGAAATAAGTCATTGTAAAATATTTGTTATGTACTATTCTAGGGGACAAGGGACCTTACAGTGAACAGATTTACAAAGAACTCATTCACTGTAGAGCTTATGGATATTTATGATGTCAAGTAACAATAAATTCAGAGGCCATCCCTAATAGTGTTAATTTCACATCTTAATGTCATTAGAGGAAAGGATTCAACTGTAGGAAAAAGAGCTATCAAAATGACGTCACAGTTTTCCCATCTGCCAGACATGGGGGGGGGTGCGAGGTTTCAGTGGACACACTAGCTTCACTTTCACAGAAAGCTGAGTTTACTTTCATTATGGGAAGAAAAAACAAAAAAAAAAAAAAAACAGAAACACTTTCAGATGTACAATTTGGCACACTCCCCCGAGAGACGGCATCCTCTGCAAACGTGTGTATAAACACGCTTCAGAAGCACGCTGTGGAGACACATGTTATTTTATTTGCATGTAATATGTTTAAGTCACAGTGTTCTTGAAAAGGAAAAACAAAGACAAAACTGAGATACAATGTCAGAAAACAAGGATAAAATACTAGAAAAAAAACGGAATGGTGAAGGAAAACGCCACAGAATGAGAGATGAAAGAGGATGAGAGAGGGAAACAGCGTTGGAAGCGGGGTGAGGGGTGAGGCAGCAGTCTGAAAGGCAGCACAAGGCACAAGCAGCCTTCCCTGCGGCTCTGAACCACTTGCCCCTGGAGCTGAGTCTTGCACACAATACCTGTGCCTAACACTCCTCCTTCTGCCTTGGCAGCAACAGTTTAAATGTTTGTCGGTTCTTACCTAAGTTATCACGGCCTCCTAACCAGAGCTCTCTAACTCTGGCCCCCTTTCACATCACTAACGAACCAGGACAAACCCAGAAGCTGTTTGCTTTACTGTCTCGGTGAAAAATTCTAGGTTTATTGATCATTAGGGTAAAATCAGTACTTTTCAAAACCCTTTCCTTCCCCTCCCTATCGTTTTCCTGGGCCCCAGCCATGTGACACTGGCCTTGCTTCTCACATGGTCCAGGCCACCATGTGATTCTTTTCTATTTGCTCTCTTAGAATGCTCCACTACGTCGTACTTCAAACCTACATCCCGTTTCATCTGCCCTCTGTCCTTGCAGATGCTCCCTCTGAGGTAAAAGTGACTCCCTCCTCTTGAAATTAGGAGAAAACCTTATTGGAAAGTCTGCCACTTCCCACCAACATACTACATTCCACCACAGCAAGCACCATATCATTCGTGAATTCGCAGCGTCACTCAGCAAGCCTCTGCTTAGCGTGATATGCATGTGTCCTGTGCCTACCATAAAGTGGGGCAGAATATCCAGCACCTAGAACAATGGACGCTAGGCAAAAATGACACAAATGTCAAGGTAGAAAAAAATTGCATTCTTCCACCGCTCCCCAATTTGAATTCTTTAAACAAAGCCCTAACATAAAAGTGTAGAGTGCTCTCAGGAAAACTCTGGGCAGAAGTGCCTTTCCCTGTGCTCCCTAAAAGAATCTGCCTTCTTCTTCCGTTCCTGGGTGAAGATTAGAATGTAGCTGAATCCTCTGAATCCCCAACCACCCAGCAAAGCCTGTAATTCATTAGGCCTATCATTATTTCTTATTCAAATGAATTAGGGGAAAAAACTGTCAGAATTATGTATTACCATGAGCTTCATATTAATTTCACATTAGAATAATATTACCATGTAGTCCAACAGTGGACAAGAAATCAAAAATAATTAAACAAAATAAAAAAAAAACTGAAACAAAAGACTTTAGCACTTCAGATAAACAGCTGATAGAAATGGCTGTTTACAGAGAACTGGGATTTGAGGAATTGTTGATTCTTCGTTTTGTTTTCGATGCTATGCATTCTTTTTTTTTTTTTTTTTTTTTTTTTGGTTTTTCGAGACAGGGTTTCTCCGTAGCTTTTGGTTCCTGTCCTGGAACTAGCTCTTGCAGTCCAGGCTGGCCTCGAACTCACAGAGATCCACCTGCCTCTGCCTCCCGAGTGCTGGGATTAAAGGCGTGCGCCACCACCGCCCGGCTGATGCTATGCATTCTTTCACCAAGTTCTGACCGAGTATATTTTAAGTATAGGACACAATGCAAAGGCTATTGAAACAGTGGTGAGCAACAAAGAAAAGTCGTGCACAATTGAAAATTGTGGTAGCTGTCACAAAGTAACAAATACCACTAGAAGCAGTTTTCTCCCAGCAACAAGAAGAAAAGCTTCACTTCGGAAAGGTACAAAGGGCACCTCAACAAACAGCTGAGCCGAGAAGGTCTCACAAGGAGGAGAAAGAGAAATTGGGCCAGACTGGAGCTGCCAAAGCCTTGAGGCACAAGATACCTCAGGGCTTTCACTGACGTGAGAGGAAGCCAGCATGGCTAGGGAATTCACACGCTGACCTTTGGACAGTATATTTATCGCCTAATTAAAACTATAAACATTAATGAATATACTGAAACAAGAAACACAGGATATGCCTCCAAAATTGTTCCTGGCAATATTTTTTCTGGATATTGTGCTTCTTTACCATAAGTCCATTACTAAAATAAATTATTCATTTACAAGACCACTCTCAATTTCCACTGACCAGAAGTTGGCATAAATACTTTGATTTGATTCAAGACACTCCCAACAAAAGGCCTCTTAGGAAGTTACCGAAAACAGTCAGCCACTATATACAAATGTAACACGAAGCCACAACTCGGATTATTAAGAAACATTTACAGAAATCTTAGACTTTAATTACCTTCCAAGAACAAAAGACATATAACCATGCCTCTGAAATGGACTAACCAATTTATGCCTCAATTCGGTGAAACGTGAGCTCACGTTCCACAGAAGAGCATGGATGGTATGACGGGTTTTCAACAGAGAAAAGAAGACTAAGAGAATTAAGCTGTTTTCTCAGATTTAGGAGTGAGATTATTACTCTGGTTTGTATTTATCTTGTATTTTTCTAAACTAGGCTCCTTTATCAGTTAATGGGCATAAACCTCTGGTAATTGTTCTCAAACTTCATCCAACTCCAGAGAGTTGAACAACATATTTAGCTCATGTTATCCCTTCTCCGGGAACTGTCTCCTCTCTTCCAGCATGCACTGTGCTCCAGAAGGACAAACAGAAGACATGCCCATAGATGGTGAGAGTGCTCACCATGAGCACTTTCTCAAAACGTCAAACTCTCAGAAAACACACAGCAATTTGACAGTGAACTGAGTAAGTTTGTCTGCGTGGGGCTTTATGAACTTCCTATTAGTCTCTAGTAATTGTTTCCTACTAATACAGCTTTTTTTAAAATCCCACATGTCGATTTCAAATTGTAAGCATGTTCTTATCCATAAACAAAGCTCATTATCAAGAATTACATACAGCCCCATTCCAGGCATCCTTGGGCAATTATTTACCTCATTCAAGCTCAGTCTGTCAACTGGGAAGCACAGGTTAAACGTATCAATTCCTTATGGCATCATCCTGATCTATAACATTCCAAAAGCAGAGGTCTAAAGAGCATTGTTAAGAAGTAGGTACATAGTAGGCATATGCCTTAATATCCAGAAATCTAGTAAAAAAAAAAAAAGAATAAAGAGTGTACTTATTTCTCTTGGGACTTGGGATTTTGAAAACTATTTCAAATACTATCCATCTTGTTAGAAAATTGTCTCAGCACTTAAAACACCTGTGCTTTGCCAAGAACCAGGGTTCGGTTCTCATCACACACATGGCAGCTTCTAACAGCCTGGGACTCCAAACCTAGGGGATCAATGCCCTCTTCTGACCTCCTTGGACACCAGGCAAAATGTGGCACACACATAAATACAAGCAATACACTCATGCACATAAAACAATAAAATAAATAAACCTAAAAGCAAAGAATATCTATCAATGATATTGTATGGCTTTTCCTAGAAAACTGAATGCAAAAGGATGTAAAGAGTAACATCTTCTCTAGAAAAAGTGTTTGGGAACCAAATCAACCTGCAGGAGTAATGGAAGCTATTGGGTGCTTTCCTAAACACTTACAACAACAGATACTAACTGAAACAGTGCCAGGGCCCTTGTTTGTTCTCAAGGCCGCTACAGTGACAATAGCCATCAGCAGTCGGGAAGATTACATCTCTGCGTTTGTATTGTTGTTGCTCTGCCAAATGGAAAAGCACTGAACAAATGGGAATAATGAAAATAAACATTTTCTGTATCTGCTTTTCACACGATCTGGTCCATGAGAGTAAGTGGTTAAAGGGAGGGTGGGGGGGTTAGAAGTCTATATGTACTTAGGTGTCAGAGATGAGAAGGAAGAGGTTTCCTCTCTCTCTCTCTCTCTCTCTCTCTCCCCCCCCCCCCCCGCCCCAGGGTCTCACTGTCTTGTTCTGCCTGCCTGGATATTCTGATCTGATCTGTTACAGACAGAGACCAGGCTGCCTTGAAACTCACAGCGCTCCACCTGGCTTTGTCTCCCAAGGGCTAGAATTAAAAGCTAGCATCAACCATACCCAGATACATAGTTTGGTTTTCATTTGTTTGTTTGGTTTGGGTTGGTTTTTTAAGACAGAATTTTTAATGTGTCATCCTGGCTGTCCTGGAACTCGCTCTGTAGACCAGGCTGCCCTGAAACTCACAGAGATCCACCTGCCTCTGCTTCTTGGGTGCTGGGATTAGAGGAATGAGCCACCACCGCCTGGCTAAGCTTTTGATTTATTTTTTTTTAAGTTCATGTGATAATATGAAATAATAATCCACATTAAATGGCAATACATAACACAATGGTGCTTGTGTTACCCCCCCCCCCACTTTTCCATCTGATAAAAGCAGGTCATTATTTCAAACTCAACGTTAACCTTCAGTAGACCCAGCTCACTGCTATGGCTCCTCACCTCACACTTGGCAGATAAATCTGGTCAGATACATTTTTGAGTATTTTAAGATCATATAAGAGAGCCGGGCGATGGTGGCACACGCCTTTAACCCCAGCACTCGGGAGGCAGAGGCAGGCGGATCTCTGTGAGTTCGAGACCAGCCTGGTCTACAGAGCTAGTTCCAGGACAGGCTCCAAAGCCACAGAGAAACCCTGTCTCGAAACCCCCTCCCCCCAAAAAAAAGATCATATAAGAGAAACCTCACTAGACCCTCTGGTTGCTTCTCCCAGAGTGCTGAGTAACCAATGAGATGTCTAGTCAGACTCCCTTGACTTGACTCCAAATCTCCACACAGGCCTGAAAAGGTAGTATTTCTACATCAGCATCGCAGACAGTAAGTAGGTCCACACTTCTTCTTCCAGCCCCGTTAGCGAACACCACATCACTGAGGATTTGGCTGGTGACAAGTCTATTTAGATCTTCTTTCCCAATAATAATGAGAGAATATATACCTCTAAACGTATCTCAAAGTTGGCAGAGCTTACAGCTCAAAGACTAGTGACTTGTCCACTGTCCCATACTAAGTGAATCTCATTTAGAAGTAGAATCTAAGCCCCATGACGCTAAGTCTCACCTTCTCCATGTACATAAAAATCTCTGCATCTTGCTGTTGTACGCCACCCGCACCCTTGCTGTGTCTAAATTCTGTCAAAAATAGAGCTTGCTACCAACAAATTAAATTTCAGGCCATTACTTCATTTTCAAGCTAATCGGCTAATGGCATCTGTACTTCCTCTTTTGATGTAAATTCTATGCTGCACTTATTTATGGTGGCTCCTGCAGTTTTTTCAAAGTCTTCCTTCATTATCCTTGGGGGCCCTTCGAGCACTCATCGGGTGGACTACCGCAGCAGGAAGCGATGGAAACTATCCGAGGTGAAGAGCAGAGCCTGTGAATAGGGAAGCATCACTGCGACACGTTACAAAGGACTGAGTTGCAACGTGCTGCACCAAAGGCTATCACAGAGACGGATGTATGGTAAGGATTCATGCGGCAACAAGCTGATCATCCAAAGAGACTATCTACACACATGGTCTCTCTTCTTACTCCCATGCCAAGAAGCAAAGATGACAGTATCAGTTAAGAGGGAGGAGGATAAAGTCATCCCTAAAGGATGACCCCCAACCCCAAGGCATGCTATTTTAAAACTACAAACTGCCCACTTTTCAGTCCACTGTAATTTAGTGTTTCGCACACTAAAATGGATACTGAAATCTGTCATTATTACTGCCCAGCCTGTAATCGCTCCCACTCAGTCCTGCCAAAGCTCTAGATTCTGACTCCGAGAGCTCAGATATGCAGGCTCAAAATGTGGCGTGGTTAGCCTTTGTTTTTAGTTATTTTTTTTTTTTTTGTAAGTAACTGCAGAAAATGAGCAAACCCAAATGGGCTTTCACATTAACTATGTACCATCCAGACCTTAACACGGTAGATCAGTGGATGTCAGGAAGAAAACAAATTATTAAAGACTTCTTCTTAGGCACTTTTACACTAAGCCCCTGTTTTCTTTAAGATTAAGGAGGAGAAGAAAATGATTGTGAACTAAAGACTTACAGAAACAGGTAAACTTGGGAAAGGAGAAAACCACGGCATGAATGGTAGAGCAATGCTATGGGCTCCGTTTCTCAGGAAGGAAGGTTGGGTTTTAATAAATGATCTTTAACTAAAGATCCTGATGACTATACTCATTGGCTGCAAAGTATAAATTTCAAAATGTCAGAGGATAAAAGCTCAACATGCTGGCACACCTTTAATCCCAGCTCTTAGGAGGTAGAGGCAGGCAGATCTCCATGAACGCAAAGCTTTGTCTACATAGCAAGTACCAGGACAGTCAGGGTTATATATTGTCAGAAAAGAAAAAAATAGAGAGAGAGAGTTTATTTCTGTGGGTTTGTATTATTTCTGTGGGAAATTCCAAATTATATGACTCTTCATGAAAATGTTATATCTTGCTTATTCCTTTACTATTTGATATTTATTGTTATATATCAGCCATGACTATACCATGATTTATTTATCTATTCTACCCTAATGTGCTTTTGAGTCATTTTAAGGTTCGGTTAGTCATAAAGGTGATACTTTGAATGCATATAAAATAAAAAGCTACAGCAAAGGTGAGTAGAAATGATATTTTACTTGGGGGCCTTAAGAGGGTAGCAAATGAAAACTATGCATGCATGTAGTCCTCTGTGTTATGTATGACATAGTCTCACTTCCATGGTGAACATGCAATGTTCAGACTCTTCCTCCACACGAGGATGTCTGGAAGTCCTACCAGACAAGCAAATTCTAGTTTAGAATATATATTCCCTGCGACATATCAGTTCCGTCCAGAGAGGCACTTCCTTCTCTTTCACCGAAGACACTTGACATATTACAACCTCTATTCTTCCCCTTCTACACCATGGTTCATTTCATGATTCGCAGTTTCTTAATCTCTAGATGTTGGTATTTCTGCAGTAGTCCATTGTTCACTATCATAAAAAATATCATCATTTAAACAGCCAATCCCTATTCAATGCTAAACATTGTCATACCCTAACTCCCGTACAAACAAATGATTATTAGCTCGCTGACTCGAGACAATGGCACTAGGCGCTGTATTTTCCAGTGTTTTTCCAACGGCTCTACAAACACTGCCTACAATTCTTGTTTTAGTCACTATCCTAAATAAGCAAACTATGAAGCTATATATCAAAAGAATGGTTTAAAATTGTGCCTAATAAATCTTCTCAGTCTCCTACTGCATTTCCATACCACTGAAAGAAATAGCTGATATTGCACAAAGTTTTGAAATACACTGTTCTCCAAAGTATATGCCTCATCAGCAATTTATTTTAACATCCACATATCCCTCACAAAGGGAATTGAAACTAATTATGTATTGTCCCAAATGCCTAGATTCCACTGATATCATATGGATTCATATATTATTCAAAAAGCTGATTTTTTTCTGTTATTAATATGACTCTTAGGTAAACTGTATCTGTACTACGAAAGACCTCACTTTCCTCGAAGAACAAGCCCTAGATGTAATAGTTAAGGTGATATTCTTTCCAATTTATCTACAAACAGTTGATTAGAGGCTGCGTGTTCCAGGCACTTTTAACTGAAAGAAAACACTTAGTCCAATTCAAGACACGGAATCAAAGGGGGATGAAAGAGGCAGGTGTGCGTAATTCTTCAGAAAATTAGACAAAATGATTTTCATCTTCAAAATCTCGCTCGCACGTAAGGTAAACTTTGATTTTTATTTAATGTATCAAGGATACCAAGACAATCAAATAATTCCTTAAGATACGTCTAACAGACTCCAGAGTCCTTTCTTTGCACCATTTAACAAGACTACCTGTGCAAACTAAATAGCTCTTCCTCAATACGACAGGACTAATGAGCCATGCACAGTGAAACTAAAAGTAAGAAACATCTGAACAATGTTCAAGAAAACAACTCCCCCAAAGGACTATGGGGAAAAAAAAAAAGCCGGTACCAACTCTACCCAACACCGATGGGTTTTTAGTGGTTTTAGCAATCACAAGAAAACTGCATTTTCTTTTCTCTCTTTTATTTTATTTTTTAAGGCGAATAATGAAGCTGATAACTAATGCTCAGATGCCGCAGTATGTTCCAGCGCGAACCTTGCTGGTTTCTCTGCAAGTTAGAATTATCCTGGGGACTCCTGGATGCCTAAATTCCACTCCCACATGATTCCAAGTTAATTGGTTTGGGCGGGACTTAGAAAGCTGTCTGTTCAGCTAATGCGAAGAGTGGGAGCCACTGCTCCCCACAGAAAGATGTGACCACAGAACCTTGTCCCTGCCCACCTATGTAGTCAGCTTCAGTCTTCAAGATTTCTTCTCACTGAAAATGGAAAGCCATTTAAGAAAAAGAATGGCACATGCCAAGGTTCTTATCTCTCGCCTAAAACGAGTCCAAGCTCTAAGTCCCGAAAACCAGAGCAGTTTCTTTCCTAAGTTTATATTAAAACCCAGAAATTTTCTTGAATCTATTAGAAGAAGAGATGAAATATAGACAGTGTATAGTATATCGTAGGTGTTCCAACTTTTTCCTCCAGCTCAACACAAAGGCAGGCTACAAGAATCATGGGTAATGATGGTAAAGCAGAAGAAACTTTCAACTAAGGAAGAAGACTAAAATCTGGGCTTCAAATACACACACTTTAGTCAAGCTGCTTTCCTATGCTAGACATTATACGATCCCTCCCCCACCCTTCTCTCTGACAGCAAAGAAAAGCTTTCCTTTATTCAGCAACAAACACAGAAGTGAGGAAACATGGCCATGTCCTATCCAGCACAATCCACTGAGATGACAGCTATGCTCTAAGGATCGTAGGTTCAGCACTGGATAAGAGGGGCACACACAAGTGAACTGCAACTTCAAAACCAGGGAGCTTTTCCTGAGAGAGGCGGAGAAGCCCTATCCTGATGCCCTTGCTGCCTGGCTGAACATAGGAAAGAAACACAAAGGAAGCCCAGTCCTGAAGGAGGAACAGGCCATCACACATTCACGAAACAAAGTGGTGAGATCGAAAGCAGGACTGATTTAATTCGAGATTCAATCACCCAGAACCATTCCCCCAAAGTTTCCTGTGGTTCTGGAATTGTGGCATTTCAACGAGGGGATAGTAGGCATGGGTTTGACCAAAGTCACAAACTGTGGCAATGGCTAAAAGAGGAAAGAGCACTGAATATAGCAGGATGGGCTATCTGGAAAGTGAAAACGATTGGTAAGCAAGGCCTCACACCAGCTAAGGCACTCACAGGCACCCAACAGAAGGGAAAGGCAGGCTCACTGTCTAGGCAGGCAGCAGAACTAGGGGTAGAGAGGGAGAAAATGTTTTATAGGCTTTGTGTCCCATCAGCTACTACAGAAAGGACAAGGGAGGAAATTAGTTTACTGGAAAATGACCATCAAGCACAGAAGAACCTTGAGTAGTCACTACTTAACCCTTGCAGGACAAAGACCAAAGTGGGTTAAGCCATCAGCCATATGGTCCAGAAATGGGGTTGAATCCCAGTAGCTGTTGCTTAGCTACACCTGAAGTATCCCAGTGATGAACATTATAATCTGAGTCCTTTAAGAATGGTAAATGTCTCCCAGCACTCGGGAGGCAGAGGCAGGTGGATCTCTGTGAGTTCGAAACCAGCCTGGTCTACAGAGCTAGTTCCAGGACAGGCTCTAAAGCCACAGAGAAACCCTGTCTCGAAAAACCAAAAAAAAAAA
>NC_022035.1:10637744-10676099 GCF_000317375.1 Microtus ochrogaster | reverse complement strand
GGATCTATACATGCTTCTCTTAGGGTTCACTTTGTTACTTAGTTTCTCTAGGATCATGAACTATAGGCTCAAAATCCTTTGTTTATAGCTAGTATCCATTTATGAGTGAATATATACCATATTCATCTTTCTGGATCTGGGTTACATCACTCATGATGGTGTTTTTTAATTCCATTCATGTGCAAGCAAAATTCAAGATGTCATTGTTTTTTCCCACTGAGTCGTACTTTAATGTGTAAATGCGCCACATTTTCTTTATCCATTCTTCGGTTGAGGAGCATCTAGGTTGCTCCCAAGATCTGGCTTTTACAAATAATGCTGCTTTGAACTTGGTTGAACAAATGTCTTTGTAGTATGACTGAGCATCTTTTGGGTATAAGCCCAAGAGTGGTATTACTGGATCCTGAGGTAGGCTGATTTCCAATCCTCTGAGAAATCACCATACTGATTTCCAAAGTAGTTGTACAAGTTTGCATTTCCACCAACAATGGGTGAGTGTTCCCCTTACTTCATATCCTCTCCAGCATAAGCTATCATTGGTGTTTTTGATCTTTGTCATTCTGACTGGTGTAAGATAGTATTTCAGAGTTGTTTTGATTTGCATTTTCCCTGATGGCTAAGGATGTTGAACATTTGCTTAAGTGTCTTTCAGCCATTTGAGATTCTTCTGTTGAGAAGAATTCTGTTTAGTTCTGTACCCCATTTTTAATTTTTATTTGGAATTATGATATCTAATTTCCTGAGTTCTTTATAAATTTTGGAGGCCAGTCCTTTGTCTGATATGGGGTTGGTGAAGATCTTTTGTCATTCAGTAGCCTGCATTTTGTCTTATTGACTGTGTCCTTTGCTTTACAGAAGCTTCTCAGTTTCAGGAGGTCCCGTTTATTTATTGTGGCTCTCAGTGTCTGTGCTACTGGGTTTATATTTAGGAAGTGGTCGCCTCTGTCCATGCATTGAAGACTACTTCCCACTTTCTCTTCTAGACAAGATCGCCTAATAAAATGGGAACATAAGGGTGAGGGGAGAAGAAAGGGTAGAAGGCGAAAATGAGGGGAGAAGGAGAGGGGCAAAGAGAACTTGAGGGAACAGAATAGTCAAGATGGAGGAAGGGCAGAGATGAGAGGAAGGAAAGAGATATATTGATTGAGGGAGTAATTATGGGACTAGCAAGAAACCTGGCTTTAGAGAAATTCCCAGGAATCCACAAGGGTGACCCCAACTAAGACCCTAAGCAATAGAGGGGAGGGTGCCCAAACTGGCCCTGCCCTATAGTCCGACTGATGAATATTTTATATGTCACCATAGACTGATGGAAACAGAGGCAGAGACCCACAGCGGAGCACTGGACTGAGCTCCCCAAGTCCGGTTGAAGAGTGAGAGGAGTGAAAACATGAGCAAAGAGGTCAAGACCATGATGGGGACACACTGAAACAGTCTACCTGAGCTAATAAGAAATCACTAACACCAGCCGGACTGGGAAGGAACAAGCATAGGACCAAACTAGTCTCTCTGAATGTGCTTGACGGTTACATGGCTGGGGCAGACTGTGGGACCACTGGCAGTGGCACCTGGATTTATCCCTACTGCTTGTACTGGCTTATGGGAACTGATTCTCTTTGAATGGATACTTTGCTCAGCCTAAATATAGTAGGGAGGGCCTTGGACCTTCCCCAAAGCAATGTGCCTTACCCTCTCTGAGGGGTGGATGGGGGGGTGAGGATAAGTGGAGGGAATGGGAGGAGGGGAAGGAGTGGGAACTTGGTTGGTATATAATGAAAAAAAGAAAGTTATATAAAAAAAGGGCAGTAAATGTCACAAAGGAAAGGGACTGGACTAGAGCAAAGGTGGAACTGGGAACTGAGAAGCAGGTGTGTATCAATTGAAATCGAGAACATATTTTGACAAGAACCAATTATTCCATGATAGAATATTTCCCACTGTCATCACAGACCTGGAAGTCTACTGGGAAGACAGAAGGATGGCTGGCTACTGTGGTGTCTGTGGGAGTCTAGCAGTTGTGGCACAGGGCTGTGGAATTTATGGGCATCATGAGATATGAGATATCCCAAGTTCCATGTGGGCGTGGGAACAAATCAGGGAAAATCGCAGAAGAAAAGAGGAACAATGAGGGACAGGAACACACAACAGATGAGGCATATTTACTTTTACGGCCATGTTCTGGAAGAAACAAGAGAGTGGATTTCTGATTTCCCAATGTTAGTTGGCACAGATTTTGGTGCTAGGAAATACCAAGCTATGTCCACATTTGTAAGATTGCAGAAGGGAAGTAAAAGCCTCACAGAAATGACTGTGTGATTTCAGTGACAGTGAAAGAAGCCCCGGGATGGCCAAATCCTGGGGAGTCACGGCGCCGAAGTTGAGATGCTAGTCAAGAGTTCATATGTAACCTACAGGTTCAGCCAGCAGTTGGCATGATGGGTAAAGAAAGAGTCATGGTCAAGCACACGCTGACTTGCTAAGCTCCAGTCTTCTGGCTTCTACTGTTACCTGGAAATCTCTCACATTAACTGTCCAGGACCTAGATACACAGTCAATATCACATTTATAAGTCATTCAAGCAATAAAATTTTATCCAACCAGTTTTTAATAATTTTAAACAAATTCAGAATTTAGAGAAAAGTCAATATTATACAATTCACCTTTAAAAATGATATTTTTAACAATTATATATATTTTTTATTTCATTGGGTCATAAGTCTTGAAATTTAAAACATTTAAAATTAACCAAGTTACTTAAAATGTCAGTCGTATGAATGTAAGTAAAAATTATAAATCTTTAGAAGAGATAGAACAGACAATAGCCGCTTTCACTTAGCTCAGGGACTGAAAACTTGAATATCTCGGACAATTGACTTAACTTTGGTGCCAATAATGAATTTTTGTATACAGAATCTTTTAAGAAGCTGTATGTGTTATTGCTCTTGTCAATGTCCATGACCATAGCAGCAGCTTTGTAGGGTCAGAGGATTGATGAGAGAAGCAACCTGCAATGGTGGGCCAACCCTAAGTGGAACCGGGGATGAGAAATGGCAGGCAGCATCCAGAGAGGAGCTGGATGGCTACTTGCTGGTTACCCTGGCATGAATCAATTATTCATGACAATTTGAGACGGTGAGAATCTCCACTTCTTAAATTTTCCAGGCCAAGTTCTCACAAGTTCTCAAGAGCCATGGCAAATGTATTTAATTAAATAATGCTCCAAAGCGGAACACATTTCTGTATCCGCTCCTGTCTCTGTTTCACTTAATGTAATTTTCGCCCTCTAATAGCGCCTCTCCAGTGCTTTAAAGGCGGTTCCCCCCGTGGTTTTGTGCATCATGCTGCTGAACCCAAGAAACTTGGGAAGACTTCGGCTTTTAGTGGAGAACTGGGAAGCAATGATTTGCTCCTGACTCCTGAGGACTAGTTGAAAGAAACGGGACAAGAACAGCATTGATTCTTTCCTCTGCTGTGTCGAGAGGCGAGCAGAGCTTCTGAAAGGGATGAAAAGAGGCTTCCACAACCTCTCTCATTCCGTACAACCTCACCATCTGTTCCGGGCCACGGACTGAGCTGCGAGTCTCACCCTCCTCTAGGCTGCAGCTGCTGCTGGTGGAGCAGCATGGCTGTGCAGAGATAGTTCAAGTTCCTGCTCCCTCAGCCGGAGCCGCTACTCGGTGTTACGACTAAGAGAAGGACAGATTTGCCTAAGCCCAGAAAAACTCCTTCTCCCTGAATTGCAAGAACTCAACGAGTTATAAAGTTGGGATGCAGCTGTGTTTTATGCTTAGCAACACTAGAGCTGCGCTCCTTCATGGCAACCGCTCCATCTGCACCCAGCTTTACTGACCTGTGACCTCTGTGGATAGAGGCAGAAAGCCCAGTTCTTAAAATGGCCCAGCACTGGGTTTAGTGCTCTGCCTCTATTTTCTTGAATTAGCAGTTGTCTTTTAATAAGAGTCAGCCCACCACTACACCCCGTCATCCCCCGAATTGTGTGAGGGTTCCTGCCTTTTTCAGACCCTGAAAGAATTTAAATTTCCTAGTCTACTTGCTGACTTTACACTGCTCTATGCAGGCTTCCGTGGGTTCTCTGATGTCTCGGGAAGCTGGTCCTTACTCTAATATTTTTGCTATGTGGGAAAAACTTCTTTTAAAAATATTATTGTGTTGTGTTTGATGTACTATAATAAACTTAAGGAGCTGATCAGAAATGCAGACGAGAGCACACAGAATATTCAGAGGATACCCTCTTCAACCATGTTTCCACTCAATTTCACATTACTCTCGGGGGAAACGACTCTAAATGGGTGACCATATATCATGTAGCAACGAAATATATATGTAATGTTATAGATACAGATACAGGTAAATATTATATTTATTAATATCTCTATCATGAAGATAATACTCATCATGATATATATACTCATATATTTCCATTCCAATTATGTATTTACTAATATATATATATATATATATATATATATATATATATCTCCTTAGAGTCTTATGATAATGAAGACCAGTAGCTTGAAATGATGTGTATCATTTCCAACAGTTTCTGAGGCTGTAATTTGGGGATTTCAAGCTACTATCTACACACAGACAGATGCAAGCACAAAGCAACAAACACCAGATCAATCTGCACAATACAATGCACTACTTCAGGAAGCTTCAACACAGAACCCAGATGGAATTTACAGGCAGCTAAAGCCCCAGCTTTGCCCTTTTCTGGGTGTGTTGACAGGAACACCCGTATCTCTGCTTCCTTGCTAGGTAGCATGGCAATCTTGCAAAAAGCCTCCAAAGCTTTTATTGAAGGTATCCCTCTTATGTTTGACATGAACCATTTCTGTTGTTTATACTCATGACCACATCCCGGCTCTGATCTCGCCTAAGATGGTTCCAACTAAACACCTTAAATCCATATTTTCCATGATATCCATCCTTACCCTCCCACATTTCCTACAACAGCTGGTTCTCTCCTGATTCTTAAGGAGGAGAAACATTTCCGGAATATGACTCTTTGCTCTTTCAGCTGTAAGCCTCTTCATGCCTTCTTTCCCCTACACCCACAGCTCACAGCCCCTCGTTTTGTAAACCCTCTGTTGATAGAAGATGTTGGCTTTTAGTGGAGAACTATGAAACACTGATTTGTTCCTGACTCCTGAGGAGTAGTTGAAAGAAATGGGACCTTTCCCTGGGGCACTGCTAATGCAAGAAATCATCTCAGGAGGAATGTCTGCCTCTTAAATGTTCTGTCCCATTGTCGTTGTATAACAGCTGACTTTTGATCAAATCTAAACCCTTGGCGTCATTCCTGGCCCTCGTTTCATCCATCTGGCTGATTGCACCTCACACAATCATGCATCCAGTGGATGTCAAGTGGTTTGCATCTGTAATCTCAGTACTCGAGAAACTGAGGCAAGAGGGTTGCTGTGAGCTTGAAGCTAGCCTGGGTTACATAGTGAGTTCCAAGCCAATCTTGCCTAATGTGAAACCCTACTGGGAGATGGGAGGGGAGATTCAGAGAAATCCACTTCCTCCTTCTTCCTTCCTGCAATCTTAGCACACATAATCTAGACCAAACACCTTTCTTTCTTGTCTTGATTAGCACAACAGTCTTATCGTTAAGTCCGCTATTGACTTTAGTCCTTCTCATTTCCACTTATTTTCCAAAGTATTAAAAAACAATCATTCAAAAATAAATCCATATTAAAAAAAAAAGCATAAACCTGATCAGGTCACAACTCCATCGTCAGCCTTCACTTAAATTCTTCTCCTCTCATCTCTCTCTCTAAATCAAAACTTTATATCCTACTTTGTGCAAAACCTCAACTCCATTCAACCATTCCCTCTCTTATTTCTAGGTCCAAAGATGTGCTGTGCTTTGGGCTTGTAACACACATGCACACACACACACACACACACACACACACACGGCAAGGGGGCGGGAGAGAGAATGAGAAAAAGAGAGATCCTTGAAGCTTTGTGGTAGAATCACACACACGACTTTTTCCGGAAAGCTCTCTCTGATGCCCTCTCCCATGTGACGACTTGGATTTGTCCCGCGTGAACATACCGTAGCCCTGCCCTTTTCCCCTGGGGCACTGCTGATGCAAGCAATCATCTCAGGAGAAATGTCTGCCTCTCCCATAAGATCACAAATTTCACATGCAGAAACCCTACCTACATTGATCATGACTTAATCCCCAATATAATCCAGTAGGAAACTAAATACTCAGTCATAATTCATCATGTGCCCGGTTTTCTAAGCTTTATTTTAATCCCTAGTCATGGAAGTCTAATAATACAAAACACAGTCTACCCCGCACATAAAAAAAGTAAATAATTTTTTGTACAAATTCTCAGAATGTTCAGATCCAGGAAGTTTGAGGTTAGAGAACTAAAATTATCTAGACCACAGCATCTGCAGTCTTGATAATTAAATGTTATTTATTTCTTCAGAGGTTAACATTTTTGAAATGATCTCTATGATAATTCCCAGGCCTCAGTTGTTCTTAGAGGCTAGGAAAGTTTACAAATGAGAAGGAACTAAATCTAGTGCCCTTGGTGAATCCTTATCCCTCACCTAAACTCCAGTTCAACCTCATGTCAGGTCAGGGAGGATCAAAAGACTTTTGAAATATCAGTAAGGACTTGAAAACATCTGGCTGACAAAAGTGTGTTGAATCTGCCAAACTAGAGCAGTTAGTAGAATTTTAATTTTTAAGGAAAATCAAGAATTTTATATTTCTAAATAAAATGTATGTTGGGTTATTGGTAAAAAAAAAAAAAAAAAAAAAAACATGACCACACAACTGGATTTAACCAAAAGGTTTCTAGTTTGTTGCCATACTTCCACACTTCACCCTCTCCCATGATTGGTGGCAAATTTGACCCACAGTAAGTAACATCCAAAGAGAACACTGGATACTAGTTATAGGAATCTTCGAACATTCTTTTCATCCTGATAACAAGAACCTCTGTGACGGTCAGTTTTGATTGATACCTTGACACAGTCTAGAATCACCTAAGAAGGTAGTGTCAATGAAAGATTGTCTATGATATGTTGGCCTGTGAACGAGTCTGGATTGGGGGTGTGATGGTTGCTTTAAGTGAGACGGTAGGACCTACCCACTATGGGCGGCATCATTCTCTAGGCCAGGTATTGTGCAAGAGTTCAGAAAGTGATTGAAGAACTGGACACAGACATTAACTCACCTCTGCTCCTGACTATAGATGTGAGTTCCCCACAACATTCTACTATAACCTCAAACTGCAAGTCAAATAAACTCTCTGCATGCACACCCTCTAAAATATATAATAGCCAAATGCCCTACTACATGATAAGGAACATATATAAATAAATTTGACCAAATGTATCAGTATAAGAGCAATGACAACATTTGTTGTATTTTCCATAACACAAGGAACTTTAAAGTATAGCCAGACAGTCTTCATAGAAACAACCTTGAGTTCTTAGACTAGAATTTTCTAAAATAGTGATTCTCAACCTCCCAAATTCTGTGACCCTTTAATACAGTTCTTCATGTTGTGGTGACCCCCAACCATAAAATTATTTTGTTGCGACTTCATAATTGCAATTTTGACACTGTTATGAACCATAATGCAAATATCTGATATGCAGGATATCTAATATGCAATTCCTATAAAAGGCTTGAGTCCCCAAAAGGTTGTGACTCAAGGGTTAAGAACCACTGATCTAGAAAAAAAGAAAAAAAAAAACATGGTTTAGGGAAAGATAAAGAGGCATATGTACAAACATGTATTTCCATAAGTGTACCTAGAGACTTTTTTCTGTCCCTCCTGGTCCCAGTACAGGGATTTCTCTCCCACCCGCCAATTTCCACAGCCATCTCTAAAGAATCACTCAGAGGCTTAATGTTAATTACAAACTGTTTGACCTGTTAGCTTAGACTTATTATTAACTAGCTCTTACAACTAAATTAAACCATTTTCAATAGTCTGTATCTTACTACTAGTTCCATGACTTGCTACCTCACATCTTGCTTCCACAAAGACTCCTGGCGTCTCCCTGATCCTGCCTTTTTTCTCCTTGTCTCTCTGCCTGGATTTCTTGCCTAGATATATTCTGCCCTGCCATAGGCCAAAGTAGCTTTACTCATCAACCAATAAAGGCAATACATATTCGCAGCATACAGAGGACATTCCACATCACGTAAGGGCAGCACAATCTTTTTGATGCTTTGTGTAATGGCTTATAACCAGCTTGCTGTTATATAACACATTAAAATTCATAAGCAACTGAATGCCACCAACTGTAGCCATGGATACCACAGGTCTCAGAAAACTTTGTCTCTGTACCTTGGTGCTTCTAAGCATTTAGTTCAATAGAATCATAATGAACAGGAAAAATATCTAAAAATTCATAGCTCAGCTCAAGGCTAATACTAACTCACACTGATAAACTCACACCATCAGTTCCTCATTTACCTAGGTATTAACGCTGCAATGGAACACATCTCCTCTGAAGTCATCCTCAAAATAACACAATGAGGTTCCCGGTATCAGCAGTTCCATCGGGAAAAGGAGAAACTCGAGTTGACAGATGTGACATAACTGACTCAGCACCACTGTCAGCCACACAATCAGGACCCTGTCCCTCCAGCTCATTTCTACTGGCCTCCCCATATGTAGGATTAAGCAGTTCAACAAAAAAAAAGATTGGAAATATTTCCCTCCAGCTCAGGGGAAGAACCCAGGCTGAGAATGGAACAGTCTACTGGGAAAGTGAATTGTGTCAGGAAACCTCAGCTTGGCTCTAAAGTAGCAAACTAGACAGACGACCACTGTTAACAGAAGGGGTAACCACAGTAGAACATCAACAAATGAATGGCAATCACACACCCCACCCGGAAACCTAACCTTTCCCTTGATTTTGCAGAAGATGATGATTAAATGTTTTGCTCCAGGACAATAAGAAAAGCAGCTGTGCTGATGGGTGTAAACACTTAGTCAGCAGAGTGGATAACAAAGAATTTGCCTGCTGAGAGCTGAATAGAGGGGGAAGGGACGGGGAGCAACTCAAAAGTCAGAAGGACTTAACACTAGTACTTCTCAAAGACATGAAGGAGTGTAAAGTGTTAGGCAATGTCTGAAGATACTAAGAAGCATGATTTATTTATTTGTTTACTTGTTTAATAAATTCAATTAATTTACATCCCAGCCACAGTGTCCCCTCCCTCCTCTCCTTCAAGTTCATCCCCCATCCCCTCTCTGTTCCCACATCCCCAATCCATCCCTCCTCTGTTTCCTTTAAGGAAAGGGCGGGTTTCCCATGAGTATCAACAGACCTTTTTAAAAAGCTACATCCAGAGCCGGGCGGTGGTGGCGCACACCTTTAATCCCAGCACTCGGGAGGCAGAGGCAGGCGGATCTCTGTGAGTTCGAGACCAGCCTAGCCTGGTCTACAGAGCTAGTTCCAGGACAGGCTCCAAAGCCACAGAGAAACCCTGTCTCGAAAAAAAAAAAAAAAAAAAGCTACATCCACCAGTCCTTGCTTAGGTGCTATGTTAATGGGGGATAATTTTTAGTTTCGTGTAAACCGAACTCTAAAGAAAGCCAAATAATAGCTGCTGAAATGTGCATTCAAGCAAGAGACTGTGGAAAACACTTAAATCAAAACCTCTTCATGCTCCCTCTTTACCATGGAAATACGAGTGCTCTGAGTATTTGACAGTGCGCCCGAGTACCTGCCTTTCGGTCGGTGTTTTACACAGGGGCAGAATCCCCTCGAGTGATGGAACGGTGTTCATTAAGGGTGATCAGCGCGAAGCTGGCGGAGGCTCAGAAAAGAAATAATAAGAGTTCCTCACAGCGCAGCCTGTTGATATAGAGAGGAGATTCGGGTTGATGCCAAGAGGAAGGCTTGAAGTAGGAGGTGAGTGGAAAGATGAGGAGCTCCACAGGGCAGGGGAGTGTGAATTAAGAGAGCGGCTTGCATTCTCCTGCCAATTAAGTGCTTACTATTATGAGAGCTAAAAACTCTTCAAAATGAACAAATGGGTTAAAGAGAACGGGGATTACCATTTAAGTAGAGCATTCTAACTTTGCTTCAGATCCTGGGAATTCTGCAAAATCACCAAGGAGAGAATTAGCCGAACCAAACAGTTTAATGGGAAATTTATTTCAGAAGAGAAGCTGAGGAAAATTTCTGGAGTTAAGTAAGTAGTGACATTTAGAATTAGAGGCCTGTGTGTACAGAGCAGTGTCCACGGATAAAGTTAAGCAATAGGGACGCGCAGAAGGACCTAGAAAAATCTGCAATAGAGACCTCAGGCACTTTGTACAGAGGAACAAAGAAAAATGTAAGCTCTTTACAGGAAATTACTAGGATAGTAGAATTTGACCCAAATTGAATCAAAACATTACTTGCACACACTGTCTGCCTGTCAGTAAAGGAACACATGTATATCCATGTATTCACATATAAGTTCATACACACATATATGCACAAATATACACATGCACACACGGGTATCTACATGTATACACACATCCACACGCCTTCCTACCTTAGAAATCATCTCAAGAGCATTCCTTTTTTAGTATCATTAAAACATACAATGTTGCTCAATACCTGTTATGGATTTGTGCGTGTTATGGATTGGAAGAGAAAAATTAATATTAACTGGCATGTCACTTCACTGAAATGTATATTTCATGAAGTCAGAAAAAATGGTGATTATTAGAAAAGAAAAGCACTATGAAAAGGTATAGTTTCTAATTACACTCCACACCAAACACACTCTTCTGGGGGGATGGGGGAGGAACTTGGATTCTCAGCTCATGCTCTCAGAAAAAGAAAAGTTTTCATAAAGTCTGAAATTCAAAATAAGTCCCAGAAATTGAATTAAAAACCAAAATATTTTCTCAGAATATAAATGCTTTTTTAAGCACTGTAAAGGATCTCCTTTTTTAAAAAAAAATATAAACTAGAAACTTTCCAATTATAAAATATCCTCAGAAAACCACAATTATGTTTTTAATTCTTCGCTAATTTAAGGATTTTTTAACAAGCTTAAGTGGCTACAACTGTCTTTTTTTTTTTTTATTTGAATTTCATAAGAAAGAGATTCACAAGGCACATTCCCTCACTAGACTAGACTCCGGGTGGCCTATTTATTCACAATGCTTCATTCCGTATGGATTTCTTCTCTTTTATTTATTACTTCCAGAAAGGATTTTCTCTAATAAGTTAGCAACTCAGGGGCAACAGATTTGACTTGCAAGCCTTCAAATCACAAGACCACACCTGCCACCTACCCTGTATCTTCTAGAAGCACCAAAGAAAACAGAAAAGCTCAAACTCCACGTGACACAGGAACCAACTCTGTGTGAGCCACAAGCAGGCGGCGGTCCACAGAGGTCAAGGTTAAAGTTCATGGAATAATCTAGAAACAGTTCTCAGCTGGGATGTCATTTATGAAGCCCGAGAATACACCCTCTAATTAGAATGCAACTTCCAAAGCAGCCACTCCCTCGACTTTCCCGGGCTAAGTTTCATTCTCTGCAAAGAGAAGTAAAAACAGCCCTGTTCACATTTCCAGATAACAGTCCATTATAAATTAGGCCTTAAATAGCCAATAAGGAAGGCGGCCGGCATCCCGGGCAATGGAGACAACGCGTGAGCCATCAGCCCTCGGGAACCACCCTCAAAGAACAGATAAAGGGAACTCAGATGCAACAGCCACTCTCTGCACTTTTGACTTCTGCAGCTGAGATAGCCCATGGAAGATTGGAAAAACGAGTGGGTTGTGGTTTGAAACCGTTCCCACACCCCAGCCGCCCACTTTTTTTTTTTTTTTTTTCTGATGACCTCTCCAACCAGCCACCCTAACACCGTGGGACGTCTCACACCAGTTCTGTGGGAGCCAGCTTTCCTGTTCTGTGGTGCTCAGAGAGCCACACAGGACTCCTGGAAGGGAACCCAGCCAGAGCTGACTCACCGCAGCTGCTCCCTTCCAGCCCCTCGGAGTTCTGAGCCACAGTCTCCCTTTCCAAGGCCTATTGTTATTACAAAAAGACTTGCTGAGCCGCCAAAATGTGCTGAACAGAAAAGCAAGAAGAAAACACCCTCCTCACCTAATGTGGGAAGCAGACTTTGAAGCAGGCAGAAATGGCTGAGGACTCTACCGTGGAAGGCCAAGAAGGGAAGGCAGACAGACAGCTACATGGAGTTCGAAATCAGCATGGACCAGCAGATACTGCCACCGAAGCGAACTTCTCGATGCTGTCGTGTTTAAATGGAGTCGTGTTTAAAATGCTATACGTTATTCCACTATAAATGCTTATTATACATCCAACCAGACAGCCTTCGTCTAGAAAAAGTGTGACTGGGAGAATAGCAGAAGTAAGAGGTGTGGGAAATGTTTACTCCTCATCCAGGGTCAGATGCTTACCCCCAAGTATTTGGAAATGCTTACCAGCTTGGGTTTCCAGTGGCATCGCAGGCTACAGCCGTTATTTTCACATATACCTATTTATCCGCCAAAGGCCCCAGCAGCACTCTCATAGGAGATGACAGATCTCCGCATCTCTACATTCTCTGTGTGAACATTATTAGCAACCTAAACATTTGTTCCCAGAAGCTCCGGTGTCCCGTGGCACACACCACATCATTATCTCCGTAAGGAAACTATTTCCTGCAGTATGTCGACTTCACCAGTAAAGACAATGGAAAGAGTACTTCACTTTAAATCCTGCCTTTTTTTTAACAGCATGAATTCTGTGTCTAAAATGAGCTCTACCAAGTTGCAAACAACTTTGACACCTTAATCCAATTCTCCAAATCCTTATGCAACACTGTATTCCGGGTTTTGTCTTTAGTGATCTTATTTACCTTTTCCTGTGTGGGCTCTGGGAAAGAAGATTAGAGAAATCAAGCAATTAAATGGAACACTTACAATTCTGTTTCTACACAAAGAGGAAAAATGTGGGGGGGCTGCACACGTCCTTAATAAGTCGAGTTTGAATTCTCTCCTATGTACCTTAGTACAAAGTCTAGTTGCTAGGAAATCTCAGGCAAAATATGCCAGCATCTCACCAGACTTTCTGTTTCATGTTTAAAAAGTTGGTATTTCAATAAAAAATGGTCAATAGATGTTGAAGGATAACTATTTACTTGAAATAGTGACTGTTTGAATTTTTGGAAATGGCTATATAAATCCTGTTTGCCATTAGTTTCTGACTGTCATTTCCTTCCTTCCTATTCCCTTCCCCAGGATAAAAGTATCTCAACTATAAAGATAAATGAACAAAAACTCATTTTAAGAGCTTTTTTAAAAAAAACCAAAAAACAACAAAAAAGAAACCTATAAATGTCCTTCAACAAGATTTTTACCTATTATTGTTAATTTTCTGCCAAGTTGATCTTTTTTTAATATTCTGTGAGGGCTGGGCACTGAGCATTCTGGGGAAGAAATGAAAGTCAAAAATTTTGAAGAAAAAATTTTAAAAGAAAAAGTCTATATTATGAATTGTCTAGGTGTATTGAATTTAAATTAGATAGTACAGCACCTGAATCTGAGAAATGTGTTCTCTGTCCACTCTATCATACTAATAACGAGATGTAATGAACCATGAACAAGAATTCCAAAGATTTCCTGCTATGCTTTTTCAGCTGTGTCCCCTTACGCTCACTCGTTTGCTAAATCCTTTTCATGGCAAGTTCAGTCTGAACAATCTAGGGGGACTCAGGGACTGAGCATAAGTTCCAGAAGATCTAAAGCAAAACCTCACCTCACGTAAAGGTCACATTCTCAGCACCACCCAGAAGAACCCAGGATTTCAAGACAGTCTCAGAGTAAATAAATACACAGATGCTTTATAAATGCTCTATTAAAGAACCTGGGGAGGGCATCAAAAAGATACAAATAGCCATACAAAACAGATTTGGCAACACTTGTCAAATGAATAGAGACCACAAGTACTTGTCCTTTAGATAGATCTCAGTTTGTTTTCTTAGTGTCACAGTCCAACATGTTACTTAAAGATACCTGATTTTGACTGAGTCCACATTGACGAAAGAGCTAACTTTGACTAAATCTAACAGCAGAGTTTAACATTTACAGGTCAGTTGTTCTATTCTAAAGAAAGTATGGGAGTTTATGGAGTATTTACATCCTAGTTTTAGCTCTGATATTTTAGCACCAACAAAAACACTTTCAGATTTATAGTCGTGTAGCAAAATTACTTGGGAAGGTAACCGAAAGTATATCACGGTCATACCCCTCAATCACTCAAATTTTCTCTTAAAAAATACTTACTTCTGATGAGTTCCCCATCTGCAGGATTTCCCCAGATGGACTGGTCCTGCATCAGTCCATATTTGGAATGATTACTGCTAGCTTGACTCATGTCTTTCTCACTATTGTCTTCATTGCATTTCTCTGAAAAAAAATTAAACATTTATTGTCATTTGATGAATGCTATGTGTGTGTGTGTGTGTGTGTGTGTGTGTGTGTGTGTGTGTGTTCATATATTTTTTTGCTTTTAGTTTTTAGGTTTTGTTTGTACGTTTGAAACGGTATCTCATAGAACAAAGGCCTGGAACTCATGATGTAGTTGATGAGGACCTTGAACTTCTGATGGTCCTATCACTACCTCCCAACTGCTGGAATCACAGGTATGCACCACCAAATATGGCTTACATGTTTCCTACTGCTTCCAAGTAGGTCATAGCTTAAGGAAATAGAATTATATCATTATTGACTGTTGCATATGTTATTGCCTCAATAACATTTGTTGAATACTTACTATCTTTTCATCATTAAAGAAAGAGGCTCACAATAAAATGAAATCTATCAAGGTGGTGGTAAATAAATTTTAGCATGGCAAGTGGTCTGTCATCATAGAGAAATGTAGAAAGGTTACCTCAAGGATGAGGGTGAATGAGACCATCCAGATAGGGGATGAGACAGAAAAAGCATCAAAGGAGAAGGGACTTGACGGAGATGATTGATGGAGATAAAAGCCAGACCACAGCTGAATGAGAAGTGACTGGGCAGTCAGGATACAGGAAACCAGTTCAGAGTTCTCTGTAGAAACTGGAGGAAAAGTCAAAGAGTCCACGATGCATTCTCAGAGATGGAAGTATTAAGGATGAGAGGTTGGTGTGTAGGAAATGGAATGTCTTGTTGGGGGCATAAGTCAAACAGCACACAACCTATAACACGAGGTAGGGTGCATGCTAGGAAAGGTCCAGAGCACCAAAGGGGCTCAAAAGAAAGGGGAAAAAAAAACCTCATCAGGATTCAAAGATCAAGAAAGACACTTTAGAGAAAGGAGCACATTGGATGGTTGCTAAAAGATTAGAACTTCAAAAGTCACATAGGAGAAAGGAGGAAGAAGAGCATGGGAAAACTCCAAACGCAGACACTTGGACAAAGGTCCCAGATCCAGGCTGTGAAGTGCTTTCAGGTGGACAGGAGGCAACACTCTAAAGCTCTCATGAAGTCATAATGTGGATATTTGAATGCCAACATGGGAAATCTAGACTTAAATAAAAAACCAGAGCCAATCAAAGTAAATATTGAAGCTTTGTGAAATGCCTAAGCAAAGCTACATATTAAAGGAAGTAGTAAGCAGGTACATTTGTGTTTCTCAATCCTCATTGGCTGGAGAGCAATTCTGAAAAAGCAGATTCCTAGTCCCCAGTGAATCATTCTATTTGAGAGATAAGGAGCCATCCTTGGGGTGATCCACTCTTCCTATGCCCGTTAAGTATTCACTTAATATCTGAGGAGGGGGATAAGAAGAGAACGAAGAAGAAGAGAAGGAGAGCAAAAAGGGAAGACAGAGACCGAGACTGTTGCATTTGAATGTTTACTGCCCTCATAGGGTCACGTGTGTGAAGATGGGAGCAGATGGAACTACTTGAAAAGGTTCTGAGGTTGAGCCTCGATGGATGAAATGGGTAACTTGAGGCTCCACAGCATGCCCCACCTACCATTCCCCTCGAGTGCAGACAAAATGTAACTAGGCAGCTTCCCGTTTCTGCCATGCCATATGTATTCTCCAAAATACACCTTTTCTCTCTAAGATATCTTTGTTGGGGTGTTTTATCATAACAACAGAAAAGGAACTAATACAGCCTCTGAAATGGAGACTTAGCAAAGTTCAAATAGACACTGATGAGAGTTTAACTGGATGAGCCAGGCGGTGGTGGCGCATACCTCTAATCCCAGCAATCAGGAGGCAGAGGCAGGTGGATCTCTGTGAGTTCGAGGCCAGCCTGGTCTACAAGAGCTAGTTCCAGGACAGCCAGAACTGTTACACAGAGAAACCCTGTCTCAAAAAAACAAAAACAAATAAACAAAACAAAACAAAAAAGAAAAAGAGTTGAACTGGATGCTATAATAAAAAAGGTAGCAGATGTGAGAAACTGAATAAGGGCTTGCATAGTTGGTAATGACCAAATTTGTAATCTGGACCTGATGGTAAAAATTTGGAAGAATGAGAAAAACAACTTAGTCATTACGTACATAGAATATATGTGGTGTACCCAAATGTTTATTCATTTCACTGGGAGATGCTTGTACCTTGACAGATAACACATTACCCAGCCTTCACACAGTTCACAGCCTAGGTGATGAGTTCACTACTGAGTTTGTGAATGTGCAAACCAGAGAGAAAAGTATAGCTAGTCTGCAGGAAACGAATGAAGTCCTGAGTAAATGTGTATTGCGGGGACCTGAGCCAGCCATGTCAAGAACCAAAGCCTCAACCTCACAAGGAATTGGCACATTCCACAAGGGATGAGGCTCAAGAGAGATTGCCAAGCCTTCCTCTGTCCCAAGAGTGAATGTTCATAGTGTCTGCATAAATATGTGTCATATCCTCCCCCTTTACAACCTAAAAAACAGCCCTCCTATAAAGCTGCTTCTAGTTAGATTGGCTAAGTCTGCCACCTTGATTCGCCTGTATACATGAAACCTCCATGATTCAACTATACACCATAAACCCTGCTTCCATGCACAACTATCTATAGTAAACACGCGCTTCCAGGGTACTGTGGCTTCTCCATTAGAGAGCCCAGTGCCGCGGATTCCCGGCTGTTCTGTGTGCCCGTGTCTTCTCTCCATTCCCTTGATGCCCCGTTAGGTCAATCCCTGGAACCTGTGTGCTGGACATACATTAGGCATCCTCTTCAACGTCCACTGTTGAAACATTCCTAATCACCGAGCTTGTCACAAGAGAGAATGGATTTAAAAGAGTATGTGCCATTAGGAAGTATGACGCCAAGCCATGGAGGCAGACACACAAAAGAGACTCATACAGGAGTTGTTAGCCCATCTTTTTAACATTTCCAGTACAAGGAAAAATTTATGCACGTGCAAAAAAAATTCTCATGTATCATAGAGATTTCACAACAAATTAACAATTCGGGTGCAAAACATATTCCAATACATGAAAAATTGATGAATATAAACTCAGGACTAAAACCAGAGGTTAAGATTGCTCCAAAAAAAAAAAATGGGCCTTCAATGCCAAACATTTTTAGACTGCAAAACCATATTCAAACATCAGCATGTTAAACCAGTATGTTCTAGATTTTTGTAACATTTACTCAGCATTATCACAGGGAAAACGTAATCTTCACGAGATGTGTTACTTTCAATTAAAATCTGAACTTTCTTAAACAACTCCAGAATTCTTGACTGCTGTCGTCAACCCTGAGATTATCAGTAGGAAAGATTGCCTGCAATATCGCTGGTGTACATGAACTGTCTCATCAGCAATGGCACATACTCATACTGTTACGTAGCTGACTGCCGCCAGGTGTCACGCTAGTAGGCTTGATTCAATTAGTAACTTTAATTGAAGCTGAATGAAATTAATTATATAATTTTGAGCTGTTCAAGTTTAATTCCATTAAAATTAATTCATGAAACCAAGGCATTATGAAGCATTGCTGACGAAAAGAAAAGAGGTATGAATAAAGCCTCCAGACACACTTGACGCATATTTGAATCATGTCCAATATTCGAGTGCTAAGCACAGACCCTCTCGACACCTCACTGCATAAATGACAATGCCACGTGGTCCAGAGACACGGCGATTTACAATGATGCAACCTTCTCCCGAGTGGGGAGGTCAGAGTTCTTCCTACCCCAAATTCTTATTAAGAGACTGTTTATCATGCTTTTAAAAAAAAAAAAAAAAAAGGAGCTTTCATATCTGGAAATTCTAGAATGAGTTGATCCCAAATGTACTGAAGTCAAAAAAGGAAAACTACCACTCTGTGTAACGAATGAATGATACAGATAATAAATTCTGTGCAGTTCCTACGACATCACAATCACCAGTGTATTCCACTTTGCCTCCTTTGAAAACTAAATGTCTTGGCTTGAAAGCTGGTCCCTCATGTGTCCTGTGATGATCCATTGCACCCAAACCAAGGCAAGGCCCAGGAAAGGTTCCCTGTAAAAACGTAAATTGTCTTCCGCTAATTCTTTACTTGGATAAACTAAACTCCATGCCCAGCCAAGGCATGCACACCGTTTATCTCTATTGTTTTACATTGCCTCAGCCTAATGGAATGCTAGATAGCAGCCTCACCAATAGCGGAAACTTGCAGGCGTCCCTGAAGAAACGGAAGGATGAGAGAGAGATTCGCTGACATCAGTCATGTGTTGGGGGCGAGAAACAGTTAACCAAATCAACCTCACAACACTCTTTACCTGGCTGTCTAGGCACTAAGATGATGAAACGTCTGAGAGCAGATGACCGCTACCCGTTTAGGTTGCTGTGTCACTTCCGCATTGGAAAGTCAAGGGTTCAACCACTGCTTCTGGACATACGAAGATTTGTGGTTGCCATCCAGCTACTATTGTGGGCCTAGTGTGTAGCTCCCCAGCACCAAGGGATTTCCCTAGCATAGGACATCAGTTTGTACCTGGCCGTAAGGTGTAACAAAGACAGTCGATGGCTCTTCACCTCTGTGTAGAGGATTATTCTCCTAAGCCCTGGCTTTCATTTCGGTACCGAGTTAGAAGCATGCAGAGAACTCTGGCCGCAGACAGATGCACAGACGCCCAACCTTCGAGCATCTAGTCCAGGTGACTTTGGTGGGTGGAATGTTGATGTCAAAATGAAAGACTGTCCATCCGTATCTTATTACTCATTTCCTCATCACAGGATTCCGAGGCATCAGAACATCAAAGTCGATCTCATCGTCTCATTAACACATCTGCATACAGTCATAATTCCATGAAAAGATTTGTATGGAAATACAAATGTGAATGACTTAAAATATTAATCAGTTCTGCGGATGTGTGGGAAGAAATAAAATATATTTTAGGTACCATAAATTGAAAGCCTTTTAAAACTACCGTGAGCCAATGGATTGGGATATACTTGTGGATGTGCCCAGCTTTTTAGTGTCCCTCCTCTGCACAGGGAAATAAAAAGCAATCTTTGGATAAGCAAGGAGACCCTCTCCTGACAACAAATCTCTCGGCCAGCGAGAAACGAAGTAATCAAGGCCCAATAAAACAGAAGGCGATGGCAACTGCCCAGGGTCAGACTTCTGGCTGCAAGGCTGACAGCTGTGGAAGCAGGGCGGGGCCTAGTCTCCTCCCCCTCTATGTGGGGAAATGTAGGTGCTGTGTTGCTAAAACCTTCTCGTACTCGGGCTGTTTGACTCTGAATGGCGCCCTAGTATCCCATCCATGCTGAAGGGTGTTCAGACTGGAACGCATGACAGAGAAAAATTAGTAGACTCTGGATTTGATTTAATTCTTAGGAAAAGCGACAAGTATGAATTAAGTTAAAGAAAAGGTCAAAGTGGTAAAATAAGTTCTAAATGATCGAAAAACCAAAAAACAAACAAACAAAAAAAAAAAAACTAAATGATTGATTTAAACACACTATCTCTTCTTCCAAAATGACTATCTATATAGCATGATCGATTCCCTTTGGTGGTTTTTTTTTTCTAAAGTTCAACATGAATAGTGATAGACAAGCCCTTCCAATTTTAATTGTTTTTGCTGAGGGAGCATGGGAAAAGTTCAAGAAAATAGAATTTATATTTAACTTAAAATTCTATAATATTTTACCTAGCTGGCATTACCCAAATTTCAAATCTTGATAGTGCTACTTTTTTCAGACAGTTGGGGAAATCAAATAATTGGTTAGTTACAAGAAAGAAAAGTTAATAACAGAAAAGAAAAATCTAAGAATATTAAATAATAATTTAGGTAAAATTCATCATAGCCACTTACTTGCTATGTGGTTCGGTACTTTTTTTTAAGAGAAAGATAAAAATGCTTTGCTTTGTTGAAAGAAGAATGTTAATGAATTTTTGCCATTACATTACTGTCCTGGGAATTTCCAGGGGACTTTAACATATAATATTTGATTGATCTTCACAACCCTCAGTGATATAATTAGGAAGAAAACATCAGTTCTACTGATGAGAAAACAGCATGTCTCAAAGTCAGATACTGAAGTCAAACAGGATGATAATGGCAGAGGCGGAGATGATCTTGTACTCAGCTGATTCCATCAGAGAAAGCTCATTGCTCACTCAGCCCTTTCTCCCAGAATGTATGGAGTGACTCCACATGGAACACGGTCTGCTCTTCGTCTGGCAGATCAGTTACTTGCTCTTTATTTTGAGCACAAATACGTCATCAGGTAATCTATACCCAGTTTTCCTTCTGTCCTTTGTAGTCAGAACTAGCGAGCTCAACTGCTTCTATTAGCACGATTACCCAAACTATTAAAGAGGAATGTGGAAACAAGCAAATATATTATTCCAATAGTTTATCTTTCCCGTGTGTGTGTGTGTGTGTGTGTGTGTGTGTGTGTGTGTGTGCTCACCCATGTGTGTGGATGTAGACACAGGAAGATGACATTTTTCCTACATCATTCTTTCACTATTTATTTATTATTGGAGACGGGGTCTCTCATGGAACCCAAAGTTCACTATTTTGGCAGCAATGGCTGGCCAGTGATATTAGAAACCCTCCTGTGTCCACCACCCAGCAGTGCTGTGTCCCCATGTCTAGCTTTAATGTAAGTTCTAAACATCAAAACTCAGAACTTCATACTTCTACAGCAAGCACTTTATCCACCAAGCCATCTCTCCGGCCCTAATAACTGAATGTTTTCAATAAACAGTAACAAAAGAATACAAACAAAAGAATACAGAATGCTGCTTCACAAGGGATTAGGCTTAGTAAAGTTATTGTACAACGGTGCATGAGTAAACTTTAAGACACGATAAAGTTTTGGACATACACAACCTTCCAAGAACTACGAACAATGCCATCTTTCTCAATCTTAACCTTCCAAGAACTACGAACAATGCCATCTTTCTCAATCTTAGATATCTGCACACTTCCCTGTCAAGAAAAAAGGTTATCAGGGTCTCTAGAACAAACATAATGTCCCTAATGTGACTCTGCACTAGAGAGACACTCGGGAGCACAGGTTTGAGATTAGTGTGCTACATACGAGGACCACCGCTAATGATGTCAATCCTATGAGAGCTATTCTTTGTTAACATCCTTCATCTTTAAACTGAGAACAATCACAGTACCTAGAACATAAGGTGATCTCAACCTATACGGACTCCTGTCTTGTTTATAGTAAAAGCCCATTCACAGTAGTAGTCATGGCTTTGTTTTGCTGTTTTTTGCTGTTGTTTTTACATAACCATCTTTCAGATTCCTGCTATGAAAATATCCTGGGGAAGCAGTTGAGGACAATACCCACTCCACAGTCCCTTCCTGAAGCACCATACAAACTGCCTGACTGTAAGTTGAATAAGGAAAAGCACTGCTCTGTGAACAGTTGTGCCAGTTTTAAAGCTGTGCTATTTGTGGACAAGGCAGTTCTAAGAGGAGAAAAAAATGTCAAGTCCATTTCACGGACAAATCCAGATCCATGTATCAGACTTAACAGTTGTAGCCACGCAGTCTGGGTCTTCCTCAGCCATTTCTATTATTCTGTTTTCATTTTTTCTTTAATTGTTCTATCATGTCATCTCAAGTATTCTGCCAAGCTAGGCAAAGGTATGGGCAAACTCACAAAGCCAACATCAAGTATGCTTTCCTCTTGATATCTGTGTGCTATTACTTACTTAGTGAAAGTCTAAATAATGACAGAGCTTGGAACTATCTTTCCAAACCCCTCTATACTTTAATAAGTGTTCAAAGTACTTATAGTTTTACAGAAAAGAGAATAAAAACCTCTGTGATTAAATTCAGGGACTTTTGAAAGTTAGGCCTCATATACGTCAATGAAGTAATTTATAATCTATAACAGAGACAGTTACCAAAATATCTATGTTGTCTGCATTTACAAACCTATATTTCCATGTACTTTATCAATAAAACTTGTTTTATACAATTAGCTTTATTTGACTTTCCACCCAGATAACATATGTGTATTCTAGTTGACAAAAATCATAAGAAATATGATACAAAAATCCCTAAGAAAGTGAAAAATTCTGTGACTATATTTTTCCCTTTAAAAACAAAAAACAAAGATAAGGTAGTTCTCAGGAAGACCTCAGGCCTGGAACTTCACTTCCTCACTGGTCCAAACAAATAAACAGACACACACACACACACACACACAGACACAGACACACACACACACACACAAACACACATGCGCACATGCACACAAATAAATAAATAAATAAAAATTTAAAAAAACCTGTCCAACCTACGGACCTTAGAGAACAATGCAAATCCAACCTTCTTTGTCTAATCATCTTCTCAATGGATTACAATCTCCTTATCCAAAAACCACATCAAGGTCATGTACACATTTCAACACGTAAACAAGTATATACATAAACTTCCATTATTTTATAAACACAAAAGAAAAATATGTAATCACAGATAAATTATGAGTGCTTATGGACTGAATCGAATGTTTCAGTCAATTCAATGAATTTGTCATTTCCAGAGTTTTGCAGACTGGCAAGACTTTTCGGCATGATCTAAAATGCATTCCTTCAAAAAGCTTCTTAGGGATTCACAAGCTTAATGTGTGATTATATTCAAAACGGAAAAGGCAAAACAAAGCAAAAATAAATGACACCAATGTACATCAATGTACTCAGTTTACCTATTGCTGTGGCCAAAGGAGGATATGCATAAACAAAATAAAAAATATTTACAGAAAAAGCAGGAAGTGATTATATATGAACATTAAAGAAAGATATAAAATTCACCAGGAGTTTAAAGTGCATCTCAGTAAATGAGGGATGGAGGGAAGGATACCACACTGTCCACTCTTAAAAGGAGATGGGTTAGAAAGAAATTTGATAAGAAGAAGAAAATATATTACCACTGTCATCTTATTCTCCAGTACCTTCACACTCCTAATCCAGTGAAGGAACTTTCAAAACATCTCACCCTGCCTGAACCATAGAAGTTTCTGCTTTCCCAAATTCTCAAGTTTAATGATGTTTACTGAGCCAAGAACAGTCACACTATAGCCAAACATTCAAAGGTTCATGGAATGTAGCATTACTGTCTTAGAGGTCTCCAGAACGACTCATAACACAACTTCAGATGAAAAGCATTCAATACCCAGCATCCTCAACAACTGGCAAACGATGCCAGCCTTGGCCTTTCAGAAGAAAGGAAGTAGCCAAGGCAGAAGCAGCGCCCTACAGCCGAGAATCTTGTTCCTCAAAGACCCCACTACATGTCCAGCTAGAGTCATCTCCCATACAAATTTCACTCATTTGCTTTATTGTGTGGTTTACAAAATTGACTAATAAATAAATCTAGGTAAATTTTTATCCTTTACTTCTGTGACTGTTGTATTTTTAAGATTCTTTCTTGGTATCTCTCTCCCCCATGATAAACACCTCCAGTTCATTCACTGGCTTTGCATTCAAGTTGCCTTTTTGGACAGAGCACTGTTAACCTTACCTAGAAGCCCTCCTGTCAGGAAACACTCCATGTAGCTGGCTGCTGAAATCCACAGACGTGGTGTCCACAGTAGCTCCCTTCCTCAGGAGTCCATGAACACTATGAAATAAAACCTGGCCATCTTCCCCTGTGTCACCATGATGATACACACTCATCTTTCATCTTGGCAAGATCTCTTTTCTTTTCTTTGTTTCTCCTTTTTAAATTATTATTACTGAGTACTCCTTGTACAAAATAATGAGTGTCATCGTGACATTTTTATTCACGCACGTAATGTACTTCAGAGTTACCCTTTCAGTGGTCTCGGTTTTCAAAACTTTTCTGTTAGTTCCAGATTATTTGATCAGGACCACATTCCTTTTCTGGCTCTCTGGCGAAGCAATGAACCCTTATTTGGCACTTTTACAAGAATGAAGGCCACTGGAACTCAACAATGAGCCAAGGGGGTTGTTTAATCTGTAACAGCATTTCAAAGCTGAAGAGTCTGACTTTGAAGTAAATAAGTCAGAGAAGACAGGGCAACAGGGTTGGCCATTTCAAGTTTGGTAAAGACACAAATAAAATTATGATGTATGAGTTAAAAGGCTATTGAAATGGATTTCTTACACTTCAGATGAACTGATAGGGACTTGAAGTCAGAAGGTATAGCCTCTGCTAATTCTCATTAACGCCTAAACCAGAAGCCTCTCCAATAATTCACTAAGCCACCTTTGGGTCCCTCTTAGCCCTAACTGTGGGATGCTACATTGTTCTTTCCTTTAAGGCTACCCACCCATTTTCATCCAGCTCTGCAACCTTCATCATCTCTTTACCTTTCACACCATCAGCTGCTACCAGATGACGTCACTGTCTGGCTCTCTTATCCTAGACACCTGTGGACCTATCATCTTAAGTTATCCTAAATCCCTCGGCATCTCATCTCTTCCTGTCTGTTTGCCTCCTGAAGCAATCTTGGGCAATTGTAGGAACAGAAACGTCAGCAACATTTTACTTCCCAGTTTTCCTCTTGCCTTAAACATGAATCAGTTGCTGTTCCTGCTAGTGACAACTTCTCACAGATATAGACGCACAAGCCATCCATCTCATTCACTCCCAACCAGCAGAACTTTGCTGTCAGACAAACTCAATACACTGTTCCTCAATCAAGAAGTTGTATTTTCTGTTCTTAGATTATGCTGCTTGTTGTAAAAGGCCTACACAAAAAAAGTTAAACATTTGTTTGCTAAACAGACAAATAACAACAACCCCAACAGAAAGGATTGCTTTACACACTTGGTATCGATCCCATGGCCAGAGTTATTTTAACATCTTGCCTACTTTAATGTTGTCAAATTCTATGCTGTTTTCTCATACTTGATAACTTAACTTTCTTCTTACTGAGAAATGGTGTGAAACTATTCAGAAGAAAACTTATAACTTGGGTAATAAAACAAGATGCAGGTCTATGTTCATAAATGGTCTAAAGGTCAGATGTCGCTCCATCTTGAGGAAGGATCGGGAAAGCTATGCTTTGGGTAGGGCAAGCAGAGGCAAGCTGGCTCCTGGACACGTCACCTTCCGGCCTCAGAGTGCCTGACAACTGCTCCACCACAAGTTGCCTTATTTTGAGTGGCAGCTCTTCACAATTCAAACCAAAATAAGTGAGTAAATAAATAAATCCCAACGCCTGTGTTATTCATTCTTCAACTGAGGTCACTAGCAACACAACCCAAACAAAACCAAACCCTTCCTGCCATTTTGAAAGTCCCTTCCAACTGCAAAAAATAAATAAATAAATAAATAAATAAATAAATAAAATAAACTCCAAAATGAGACCACCCAGGTGGCAGATAATCTGTCACATGCTCTTGCTGTAAGATTTAAATGATATGTAAATGAGGAGTGCAGTTCCTTTTGGCATACGTCTCATGTTCCTTCACCAGTGTGCATATGCCTTCTGCGTGCAACTCTGCACACAAGCATCCTTCATCTTCATGGGATCTTCTACATGGCAGGCACACAAAACAACTGGGGTCAGGGTTTTCCCATTCAAATGTCAATACTAAAATGTACGTGCTAGCGTAAAGCAATCATTTCCACCTTCATGCCTGCGACTACAGAAAGAGCGAGCAGAAGGGCACATGTACGTGAATCATCTTTCTCCAGATCATGTGGGCGTGAATCTGAAAACCAGAAGTAGACTGCAAGTAGAAACCACAAGCAAAATGGAAATCGGGTTAAAATTAACTCTTTTCATAGCACTTCCGGCTTACTGGATATTGAGTGATCAGAAATAGAATCTACAAACTAGAACTCATAACTACTTCAGGCTTAAGGTTGACAAGTTATCCCCCTTCAGGATGTTCACCTAAGGAGAAAGGGCAGCTAGACCTTTAAATCCCTTCCTGTGGAGCTACTGTCAGCAAGAGGGACAGAGTGGAAAGGGAGAGGGAAGGAGGGGGAAAAAAGGAGAGGGACAGATGTAAAATACTGATTCATATATACAATATCTGACTGAAACAGAAAGCTTACAACTTCTTCAGGCTGTCCCCAATGAATCACCAACTTTAGAAAATGTCCCAATGTCTAGAAACAGGCAATCCACAGCAATGGTCTTTTTTACAAAAGCTGAACACAAATACTTAGGGATAGAAACAGAAATCACCTGATTTAGCTTCAGCCTTCATATAAGAGAATGGTGACAGTATCTCATGCATTTTGATGGAATGTTTCCCTGTTGTTTGTTATTGTTCTAAACAAGTTTCCATTTTCAAATGGTATAACTTTAGACAATGTCAGCTGATGTTTCCTAGGGTTTTTTTTTTCTCAGCCTTTTATTACTATAAAAATAAAACACTGGTAAAGTGCACTGTTATTTGTCTTTCTTTCCATGAAATCATCTCTACCAGATCCAGGAAATAAGGTTGAAAGAAACAGGAAAAGTCCTAACACGCCCCAAAATTCCACAGCTTCCCTCACATCTCTGTAAAGGTCACTGGATCATATATATCAAATCTTTGAATGCGGACTGACCAAACAAAGCAGCTGTCACTTAGCTGCAGTCTTCACCGGCCTGTGGTAATTTTTGCTAGCTCTGGAGTGATCTCTAGCTATTTTCCTCTCCCTCCCATTTTCTGCCTTTCTCATCTGCCAGCCTGGAGTGGAGATCAGTGAAGACAAACACACTCCCCCACATTTATTTTAAATATATTTGTCCTTTTCCCATCTCCTTCCCTTTGCGTATGAAATCCCAACAACTCTATGAGTCCTATGCCGATTCCAAAATCCATTCTCTCTGCTTCTATTCCCAAGGCCCCACCAGTCCCCTTCTGAGAAGGGCAATCAGCCATGCTGATCCGTATCCAGTAGAATTCATGCCAGCCATTCTTAGTTAAGCCCTCGGTCTTATTGGGCAGCCTGGGGGTTACATCAGATTGAGTCCCTTTTGAATACTTTCTGCTTTCAAAATTTCCCACAAATCTCAAATGTCTTGACTCATCCTAGCCTCCATAAAAAATATTACCATCTACTTTAATGAAAAGATCTGGGCTTTCAATAGTCTCTCTATCAAATTTTCTCCAGATTATAGCTTCATCCTTTTCTCCCACACTATTTTAAAGGAAAACATTCCCTACTCTCTAAAGCGTCTCTAGAATTTGGCTCTTTCAGCAGCAAGTGCTTACCACAACACACACCCAAACCAACCCAAGTTATCTTTGCATCCCTCTGTCCTGAGCTTTCTTCTCAGAAAGGTGTCCTGAGAATTCTCAACCCTCGGGAAACATTCTATGTATGTCCTTTGTCCTTTATAAATGACAGTGTTAATCTCCTGTAACCACTAAATCCCACTAAATGTTCGATACTTCTGAAGGATCATCATGAGCTCCTTTTCTTCTTTTTTGACTTCCATCCAAGGTGCAGCTCTTCCTCAAGATTCTGAGTCCAGAGCCCATGAACTACCTCCCTGATAGAGAACTCTTCATCTGTAAATCTGACCATCACCTCCACCTAGTTACAAAACCGGCTCCTAGTTACTTATTGGTGACTATGACCAATGCTATGTTCCCTGGATGCAACATAAACAAAACAGACTTCAACGTTCCTGCATGCCGTCATGCTAGTGACAGAGCAAACCTATAGACTGCCTTAAATTCCTACCTCTTCAATAGCTTCCACACTACTTATAGCATAAATATAACAATAAGATGAATTTAATTTATTAACATGTCTGAAAAATGAGCCTAAACTCAAAAGAATCAAGTCAAGAGGCTCTCAAAGGTCAGAGCGTGTCATCCTGTTTCTGCTGCTATTCTTAAATCAGCTTCCTCAGTGTCCGAGGTCTTTCTTCTACTCTTTTCCCGGCTATTGTAATGACCTCCTAGATAATTGTCACTTGTACTCTTGCCCCTATCTTCAAAACCACCCTTTGAACCGCCATCAGGTTTGTTCCCCTAAAAATCCAAATTATGTCTTCTACTTTGCTCTTCTAAAGAACATTCAATGACTCACTAATGCCAACAAGAAAAATGTACAGGATCCTCAACACAGACAGTACCCAGTCTTCCTTGTCGTTTTCTCTATCATTTTCCACTCCTGTAGAGAGCCCATGCAATTATCTGTCTGGAGTAACCAACACTCTGTGATCTGCCCTCCAGAGTGAGTCACACAGCCTACCATCCCAACACTGAGTCCTATTACCACGCCTTCGAGCCCAAGTTACAGTAAACTTTCTTGACGATTTTGCCAAATCCCCAACTAGAGAGAGTTGCTTTCTGTATTCCAATTTCCATCGCTGGACTTTCTTTGTGCCTCTGTTATAGTACCTATCTTTTTTTTTTTTTTTACATGCTAGCCACTTGTCTAGTTCATACCAGGCTAAACCATAAAATGTGTTTTTCCTACTGTTCAATTCAGGCAATTCAAACCCTCCAAATGCTTTAACTGATAAATAGGTCTATCACTTTGAACTCACTCCTTCCTTTCCTTCCTTTCTGACCCTTTGTTCTTGGATTTTTTTTCCCCCACTTTTCATTCTTTGACGCATTTACTTCTTTTTGGCAAAGGGGGAAACAACACAATGCTGACAATCCTTGCCCTCCTAGAACTAAATTTATGAATTGAACATTACTCCCTTTGTACATATGAAAGAATTAGGACTTTGGATTTCAAGGTGCCTAAAAACGTCCCCACATCCCCTTTAAATCCAGACAAGTCTCCACCCATTTCCCTCCTTTTCTCTGTCCTTCTTCAAGCATATATATGTGAGACGTGTTTTAAGACAGATTCTACTGGGTTTACTTTTATTCCTCATTGTTTGTCTGTGGCTGCCAGCGTTGTAATACTAAGTTGTCTGAGGTTCATCATAAAAAGTGTGGAAGTTTTAATAAAATTTATTTCCAACAATTTTTGGAGATTTATTAGGGAGCTAAATATAATTTACCACTATTTCTAGGGAAAAAAAATAGAGCACAGATTCCAAGAGTCCGGCATCCAAATGAACAGGACTCATGTTAATGCTGAGGGCTATCTTCTGTGTCTTGGCGTAGTTTCTCCAAGAAGTTCTGAAGGGATGCCCGTCAGGATATCTACTGAGGTGGCAAATGGAATCCTATTGATTGTGGCAGGCTTTTAATTTTCCTCTTCTATCTCTTTTTATAATACTTATGACCTGTTTATTTTAGAATAAATGATTCTGAAGCTCAAAAGTACTCTGAGAATGAAGTGAGAAATTGAACCAAAATTTGGAACATCAGTAGAAAGTTCGCATGGAGTAACAAACTTTAGATTTTTGGGTTTGTTTTTACAGCTTTTTGAAGTCTATATTCCACTCCCCATAGCCCATCCCCGCACCCCGGGTATAAAAGAAAAGACTATTTTCATCCTAAAAGTAAATATAATGTGTCTTTTGGCTGATGGGGGTGGGGTAGTAAATTAATAGGCCTTCGCCTTGGGTACAATCTAACAGCACCAAGAAATCATGTAGGGGCAAATTTGGTGGGTTTCTGCCTGGAGAATCTGATTATGCACCAGAGTGAAGACAAAATCCTTGCTGGTGCCCAAGAAATAAGGACAGAGATTTTTCTGTCTAAGCCATTACTGACGTTGGTCCAGGTCACTCATTATTGTGGGAATGTGCTATCCAGGGCCCTCCCTGTAGGATGCAGATCAGGATCCAGATCCCTGGCCTTGGCTCACCAGATGTTGGTAACATACACTGCCACATTCGGACCAACTAACAAGTCTCCAGATATTGTCAAATGTCTCCCTGGGGGCAAAACCATTGCTCTGTGGAGGCCAATGACAGAAGCTGTCCAAAGATAACACATTTTGAGAAACGGCATCTTTAAAAGGGATAAAGCAACATGTACAGATATGTACAAACTCACATTATATAAATTGAAATAAGCAGGCTTCCTCCGGAGGAAATCTGATTAGCTTCACGAACTCCCGACAACTCAGCTAAGCGTCTAAGTCAGAGCTCTTCTTACGCAGTTTCTACTTGAAGAGCCTCTCCCTCGCTTCTATTTTAGATTATTTTTAATTAACTTCACTGGCATTTTGCATCCTGCTATGAAAAGTCCGCCTCATAGTCTCAGAGGAGTCTCCCTAGAGAGAAGGGTACATTAAATCACACATTATCACATTAAAGTATATACCAGCACGGAGTCCAACGGTCTACATCTTGGCAAGTGAAGCAGGGTGGGGGTTGGGATGGAAACAGACTCAAGTGATTCGCAATATCCAGAGTCTATTAACTTCTGTGCATCTGCCCCCTGTGAAAAGGTTGTATTGATTCTCTACTTCAACCACATTTATCACAGTGGCATACATTCTACAATTGGTGCTCCACCCGATTTCTTGTTAATCTCTGTATGTGGAGCAATAGGTGTATGGAGCAAGCCCCTTAAATTCTTTGGAATTCCTTTCCCTCACCTAAAAGTGAGCAGAATGAAATGAATTATTTCTAAAGATGCTTCTATGCATAGACCACAAATTTATGAAGGAAATACTTGAAATTAAAAGGCCCTTTCATTTACAATACTGCAAGAGCATTAAATGGCTTAATTGAAAAGAAAACAAAATGCCAATGAGAAGAATCATATATACAAACCCATTTTCTCTTAAAACAAGAGCCAGTGTGGCCCAAAATGCTTTTCACCTACGGAGGCATTTCTACAGGAATTTGCATGGTCAGTCGTAAACAGGAAAATCATTTTAAAACACATTAACTTTCTGTTTTCAAAAGCAGGACAACAAACCAGGGGCAACATCCAGTCTCCAGGCAGTTACTTTATCACAAACAAACAAAAGTGCTCAATTAGTTCCTATAAAGTGAAACAATACACATAGACATCTAGGATTCAGTAGTCCTTGGGACATCAGAAGATAGGAACCCATGTGGCAGTACTTAGCTAGACCTGAACAGGGTTATCTCCTGCCCCACAAACTCTCCTGGTCCCTGAATCCCACTGATTCATCGGCCACCTGTCCTGGTTCACAGTTAAGGCCAGCAACAGGCAAGCTCCTTGCTCTGAACCGCCTTGCAGAATATACCAGAAAGAGTTCTGATACCAATAACGCTGTCAAAGCAACAGAAAAGCGCGGAGGCACAACAGAAAGGTAAGTGTTCATGGCTGCTCTCTCAGTAACGAAAATCTTTCCAGCTTGATGTTAAAAGCAGGGTTACTCTGCTAAATTTCCAAACAACACCCATCTTGAAGAATATAAAACTGATTCCAAAATTTAATTAAGGGGTTCAAGCCAGATTTAAAAAAAAAAATCCCAATTTTTAAGAGTTATTCCTTGGGTTAACTTAATGGATAGTTCATTGCCACACACTCAGTATATATTTTATATATATATATATATATATATATAAATACCACAGTGTGTATATAATACATATGTTTAATTCTGAAGAAAACATGTTGGTTTTTTTTTTACAAAGTTATCTTCTGTGTATGTCCTTAAAGAATTATATTTTCCTCACTAAATTTAATGTGCAGAATTTTAAAACTAAGTAAGGTAGGAAAACTTAGGGAAGGTTAATTTTTCAGCTACAACAGGACACTGATTTTCCAGAGACAATATGCGTGTTGCATCTTGCCAGCACTTAACCTCAGGCCCTTTTAAATGCCCTGCTTCTTGTACCCGGGTCACGTGATGCCAAGCGGCTTTGTACTGCACAGGTGCACTAGGTATCATGGCAACTTCTTTTAGCTGATTTAAAAACTCCATAGCATTAACACTGCAAACTGTGCACGTTAACTGTTTCCAAGTCAAATTGTTTTCCGTGGGTGCTTCATGTTGATGTTTTGCCTCAGCCTTGTTTAACAATGGTGATGAATGGCCCCAGGGGGAGTATAAGCAGCCTATCAGCAAGTCGATATGACTACCGAGGGCATGCTTCGTGACAGCAAAATGAATGCGTTGACAGTACGATGCATGGACTGCTTCTGAGAAAACATATGTTTACCATTTTCTAGTTCTTTGCTTTTCTGCAGCCAATCATTTGAATTCTGTCTGTTTAGGAAAAGAAATGAGTCACTCTTCTAAAACAAAATGATAAACGTAACTCAGTTTAACAGCCCAGATGCCAGATCATCTCCATTCAAGCTTGGATGTTTTCTGTTTTCATCTACTGTGGCTAGAACAGCAACTTCTAGAACAACAATAAACAACAACAAAAAAAGAAAAAGAAAAAAAAACCCTTAAGACACTCAATATATATTGGAGTCCTGGGGGGAGAGAGACAGATTTTAGTTATGCTTAAAATCAAGAGTATGCAGTTTTGGAGACATGGAAAAGTTAACTGGTGCATGCCAGTCAGAAATCTCATCTGAATTATCCTTACAGGAAAAAGTAAGTGAAACATGAGTCTGGTTCTGCCACCAGTGAGTAACTGAAGTTTATAACCTTCAAATAAGATACAGTCAAAGTTTTAAAATGTTATGCAAGTTCCCCAGAAGCAAAATTACCCTTTTCCCTTTGGAGGAACACAAAAGAGCTAATTCATTCCTGGAACACAATTCATTTGAAACATGTTTATTTCAAAACAAAAGTTATTAAAGACATATGCAGGAGCCATTCCAAAAGCAAGTGGTCCCAGAAATCCAAATGGTTAACCTGGTGGCAGAGTACCCCACAAGAACCAGAAAGATGAGAAGAGCCCATGCTAGTTTAGAGAGCAGAGACAGCCCTGAATGAGAAAAGGGCATAAGAACTTCAAAGAACTAAGGGTTCGAGCCCCCCCCCCCCGCTCCCTCCACACGCACCCCAGCCCCAGGTGCAGGCCTAGAAACGCACAGGCAGAAGGTAGAAGCCTCCTAGTCATCTTGTTTCTTACAAGGAAGGGGGTGTGGAGGGACCAGGGACCCCGCCCTCCTATCCGGTTGTTGATCTGGGGCAGGGATCCTTGGGCAAACTCGTTTAAGTAACTTGAAGTGGTGCAAAAGTTCACAACTGCGAGGCTGGATCCCGTCCCCCGAGCCCCACCACTACCACTACCACCCCTTCGGTAGGCGTGCGTGCAACCCCAACCCAGAAGCTCTCCATTCGTAAGCGCTCACTCACCGAGGGCCGGGGAGCCCAGCCGGCCGCCGCCCGCCTCGGCCGAGCACTGCTGCCCCGCGGGCCCGGGAGCGAGGGCTTCGCCCGCACCGGACATGAGCTGTGCTCGGAGCCCGCGCCGCGCCGCCGCCGCCTCCAGCCGCCCGCGGGGCACACCGACCCCGGCTGCTTAGGTGTTGGGGGCAGGAAACTGACTGCTTCTGGCGGGAAAAGCAAAAGAAACAGAAGGACGAACTGTTTTTAGAGAGAGCGGCACGCTGCCGCGGCGGGCCATTCCCTCCCCCTCTGTGTCCCTCCTCCAACTCCACCCCGGGGAAGTTAGGATTTGAAAGCAGCTTAGGGGGGACGGTGCGAGCGGGACGCGCGGGGCGGGAGGGGACGCGCCGGGACCTTGGAGGCAGAGCGACCCGAGGGAGGGGACCCGGGAGGGGACCCGACCCGGACCCGACCCCTCTCCCCCACGCGCAACTTCCACCTACCTCGGCATCCCCTCCGAGGCCGATCTGAATCCCTTCCTCCCGCCGCCGGTAGTCAGCAAAGCTCGGGAAGCGATCCCATCGTGTCCGGGCTGCCTGACCACGTCCCGCCGCCCCGGGCTAAGGCCAGACGCAGCAGTGGCCGCGACAGTGGCTGACTCCGCGCACTCCGCCCCCTCCCTCCAGCCAGCTCAGTTCGGCCAGCCCCGCTCTGGGTGGACTTTAGGATCCACTCGTGCCTCTCTTTCACCCTCAAGCTGCCACTCCTACACTCTTCAAACACTTCTCTCTCTGTGGTTCCCTTTCATCACATCCGGGTGGGAATGGCCTCGAACTCTTGGCAGGAGGCCTCGCGACTCGGGGCGGCTCGACCTGGACTTGGCCCTGCACTCCCTTGTGAAGGGATCTGTCTGGGTCAGGAGGCCAGAGCTGGACAGGCCTGGTGTGTAAGCTCTGCACTCCAGGTCCATGGTGCTTTGGGAAAACAGGGAGGGAGCCGGCCTTGGCAGTTGTGAAATCCCCAGACAATGCCGAGAAAGTTCCCCCAATTTCATTTTCAATCCTGCCCACCAAAGGACTATTGAATCTACAGGAATACCCCAAGGAAACAACCTTTGAAACCTAGAAAGGGTGTGTGTGTGTGTGTGTGTGTGTGTGTGTGTGTGTGTTTGTGATGCTTACACTCACTCAGACTTTTCTAGTAATATGAAAACCCATTTGTTTTTAAATGTATTTAAATCTTTGTTCCAGGTACTTGCTTAATCTCCTCATCTTCGCTCTACTTTTGACTTCTTTGCTGCCTTCAAACAGGATTCCTGGTCCGGTAAAACCAGTTAGTTGCCTTACACACAGCCACTGGCGGCACCCAGCTGTGGAAGGGTGACATATTTGAGAACATCGGTCCTACTTCAGGCCGAATGCCTCCCTGGATCTATGTTCTCTGTGAAAAGTTAAAACTGTGGCCACAAGTGAAGAGCTTGTGAACTGTGGGTTTATAAAGGAAATGTCCTGATTGTAGCGGCCTCCAAGGGGCCATGCACAAGGATAATTAAGTATAAAGTACTCTATCTGGCTAATACTGGCTTTTCCATTGAGTTAAATGCAGAATTCAGTTGAGGAACTCTCAAAAGAGCACACCTATGGATGGACTGTCTGGGACAAGACGAGTCCCCCATGTTGGCAAAACTGAGAAAACTTCGTGGATTAACCTCTCTAGTCCTGTCTTTACGCATACACCAGCAATGCTGTCTTCAAAAAAAAAAAAAAAAAATGATGATTCAAGGTCTTTTCAAGGGACTGAAAAGATCCATTTCTCCCCTATAAAGAACCAGTGTGTTCAAACTTGAATTCAATTACCCTGAGAAATCAGCTTCCAAAGGTTCTGAAGACAGATATTTGGATTATGTTCCCAGAAAGATAAATGACATTTTACTCAATGACCTACAGCTAACAAGCATGCCCTCCTCCTTTGTAATTCAACCTGGAGATTCACTTTGTAAAAGATGCCCTAACTCTCTTGAGAGTGTGTCAAGGGTCTTAATCTATTTGTCCAGAACAGGACAGCATTAAAAAAAAAAAAAAACCAAAAACAAAAACAAAAAAAACAACAACAACAAAAAAAAAAAAAACACCGGAAACTTGAGCTTTCTACAGCATAATCTTTACCTATAAGAGTTAGTGAGAAAGTTCTAGGAAGTTCTTCTTTATTCCCTTACTGTGTATTTCCTTGTTCAGTTCTGGAGAAGGGATAGCTTGTTTATACAAAGTTATAATGATTTCTTTCTTTTCTTTTTTTTCCTTTGTTTTTGGTTGAGCAAGCATGTGCACCATGGTGCCTGTAACGCCAGAAGATGTCCTCGGGTGTCTGACCTCTTCTGTCTTGTTTGAAACAGGATGTCTTGTTCCTGGCTGCATACAGCAGGGCAGCTGACTTTTACACCCGTGGCTATTTGCATGTTTCCTGCAGGAACACCAGAATTGCAGGCTTTCCAGCTAACTCTCCACACTCAGCCCTTCACACTGGCATACAGGCCATTCTCTCCCACAGAACCATCTCGGCAATAAATATTTGTTTGTTGAATTGCACACCCTATTTCATTTGCACACATGGCACGCAATACCTAACTTTCCTGGGAAGTTGAGCATTTAAAATCTTGATCCCTTTTCACCGTGACTCCTTGAATTAAATATAAGTGGCTTACTCAGGCAGAGAGGAAATAAAATTCAGATAAAAATATTAGGAACAAATGGAAGACTGTTGTAGTATCACCAAGTTGGTCAAAGGCTGCATCTCGGTCTTGTGTGTCTTTGAGTATGCCACTCATACACCCTGCACTCTGGCTGCCTCAGAAAGGGAGAAAATTAAGAGAAATGTTCTCCATAAAGACACAATAAGGTTATATTACAGCCCTATCACTGCTGGAAAAGTGCCAGGCATGTGCTAAATGTTTACAATTATTAACTATTGGTATCGCAGAAGAGAGGAGAATGAGTAGCAGAGGGTGAGGTGAGGGAGGAGATGGAAAAAGGTGGCCAATGAGTCTAGGAGTACATCTAGACAGGAGGAATAACTTTAAAGGCTGTGTGTCATACTAATGCAAATAGGGTTGGCCACAGTTACATGTATACTTAAAATAGCACATACAGGGCATTTTCACAGATAAAGGAATGAGAAACGCCAACTACTAGGCATTAATACAGAATAAACAGTTTCCATATTAGTGCGCCTCTGTGATGTACCAGAAGTACTTATTTTCCTGATAAAGTGGAGTGTAAGGTATTGACTACCACCAGGGCCACATCAAAATAGGCTGGGGCTCAGTTGGTGAGTTCAATTACCAGAGCCCATGTTCAAACGCCAGGCGTGGTGGCACACACACTTGTCATCCCAATGCTACGGGAAGGAGAGGGCAGACAACACGGCCTAATTACAGGAGATCCAGGCCAGTGAGAGACCCTGACTCAAACAGGGGTAAAAAATAGCCAGTGGGGCCTCTGAACAATGTTTTCAAGGCACCTAAACTCTCAAAACAATTAAGTCACGTACTTCACACCGGTTATGTCAATGAATTCTTACACTAGCCTTGCTGGGGTTCAAGCGCAGGTTTGTGAACTCTGGGCTTCCCTCTGGAGCTCATGTCATGAGTCCCTTGTCTGCCACGTCAGGAGTTAAGTGTGTTCTCCCAAGAGTTCCCCAAGCTTCGCTCTCCTCCCTTCTTGCTGCAGGAGCTAATTCAGACCACTTTGCTTGGCTCCCGGAAAGCAGCCCACTGCCCACATCGCCTTCTCTCGTTCCATGTCATAGGGTGTTTATGTTTCCCGTCCAGTTCCTGTGTTGAAAGCCTAATTCCCAGTGTGACAGTATTAGCTGAGGTAATTAGGTCATGTCATAAGTGGCCCTATAAAATGACATTGTAGTTTGCTTTCTCAGAGCAACACATAAGCACGCACCCGAGCCTCCCTTTCTAATGTCTTGTAGAGCAGCATTCTGCAAAAGAAACTGGGGGGGGGGCACACAAGCCTTCAGACAAAAGCATGGGCTTACACCTTGCAAATTAGGGTTTTAACATATTTGGGGGTGAGTGGGGAGGTGTGCATTCATATGTCAGAAAAGTAGGGTGGAGGGCAGAGACCCCCCTTCCACCACACAGGGTCATGGAATGAAATTTAGATGTCAGGCTTGATGACAGGTATTTTAGCTTCAGAGCCATTTCATGAGCCTTAAATTAAAAAAAAAAAAAAACATAATAATGCTGTATATTGAAATACTTTGGAAGCACTGGCATGCTCAATTATGAGATCATAAATAATACCAGTGGTAAGAATGGAGCCAAAGAATCAGAGATAAAGAGGAAGATTAGAGGAATAAAGATTTCCATGTCTAAGGGGTAGTAAGCAGCACAATGCCCACAGGATGAAACCCTCCAGAGAAGTAGGCTTAGCTAACCACATGAATGCCATAGGACCTACAAGGCACTCAGGGAGAGGCTTGCAGCAGGCTGCTGGGTGTGCATCTGGAATACCAGCACATTGGTGGTGCTTTATGGTTGGGCGGTTACAAGAGTGCCCACGGAATCAAAGACCAGATTCTTCATCAGGGCAGTACTCCTGGGTTGCCTTCAAGCTCATGACTCAGCCACTATGGCCCCTTCTCCATATCCTCATCCTCCCTGCTCCTGCTCCACAGAAGGAGGACCTCCAGAGAGAGCCACTGGCATATTTGGTTTCTAGCCATAAATAAAGGACAGTGAGCTTATAATTCACGATCCTAGAGAAGCTAAATAAGAAGGTGAATCCAAAGACAAACATATAGGCGTCCTCCTGAATATTAACCTTCATCAGGTGATGAAAGGAGACAGACACAGAGACCCAAATTGGAG
>NC_022035.1:10630642-10637383 GCF_000317375.1 Microtus ochrogaster | reverse complement strand
GCTCTTCAAGCTGATGAGGGAGAGGGACTTGATCGGGGGAGGGGGAGGGAAATGGGAGGCGGTGGCAGGGAGGAGGCAGAAACCCTTAGTAAATAAATAAATTAAAAAAAAAAAAGAGTGCCCACGGCCAGTATGCCGACTCATACCAGAGGGCCTACATAGCTATGCTCTCCATTCAAATGTGTCCCTACTGGCTTGTCTGTTTCTCCACCCCCTTCATATTTCCTGGCTTAGGAAATCACAAGAAGCTGGGCACCATGGCTGCCAATGCCCCACTTGCTGCTGTAAATCCTTATGCCTGAGTTTCCCATGTTGTAGCACACAGTAATTTAAATGGATGGAATCATCCTATGATGGCCATCCTTCCAGTAGACCATAGATATCCCAGTGTGCCTTGTAACCTTTCTTCATGAGTGATATAAAGATCTAATGAAATGTATACTTCTGTGAAAACATGTTCTTGAGTTAGGACAGTGACATCGTGAAGCTTCCTATGGGCTACTTAATCCTCATGGCTCATTCATTACGCATTCATGAGGCATGTCTCAAGCACCTATGTTGTATGTTAGACTCTGAAATTAAGTTTGATGTTTGAAAATCATCTTTTGTCTGCTCGGAGTTTTATTTTTCCAACTAACATCAAAGTTAACATCCTCACATAGATATCTAAACCAGAGTTCTATAAATAGGGTATTTTGCTTGCATATGTATGTGTCAAGGGAGTGCAATACATACAGAAAGTATTAAAATGAGCGTGTATGCTTGTTTTCACATAATGATGTTTAGTATTATAGGGTACAAGACATACTATAAGAATTTGTGTATAATTTACATGTGAAGATACATGGAGGGTTCATACTAAAATATTCCATCGGTTACTTTTAAAAACCATATGAATTTGGGCTAGTGAGAGGCTCAGCTGATAAAAACACCTGCCACACAGTCCTAATGACCTGAGTCTAGAACCCAACGTGGAGGGAAGAATTGACCCCCTAAAGCTCTGCATGCACGCTATGGCATGTGTGTGGAGTCTCCTCTGTTTTATAATATCAATCGCCATTATTTTTAGAGATACGCTTTCAGAAAAAGTGACTTAACTATTTTAGCATTCAGATTGAATCAAGATGGTTTTTGCTAGAGAACATACATTATCAGGTTTATGTTGAGCCATGCCTTTAGAAACCTCAAACCCAAAGGCATAGAAACTAGAAATGAATTCCAACACTTTTCACAGCCTCCACAAAACATCAGTCTGAGCCACAAACATTCTCAAGTTGTATTTGTTCTTTGGGGAGGACAGCCCTACTAAGCAAACTATTTTTCTCTTTCACAGTATCTAGGAAGAGGAACACCAGTTAAGGGGGAAGGGGAGGTGGCGTTTTGAGGAGGAGGGAGAAGCTAAGGGAGCTATTAGGTCAGTGAAACGACAGCAGGAGAAGTGGCAGCTGACTGACAGGAAAGACACGGGAAAATAAACATGTCATAACAGCGCCTTAGTGAATTCAGTACAGTGGAGGCAGTGTTCCTAATGAGGGCCAGAGTCATTGAGAAGGGACTCACTGATGGGGAAGTGTGCTATTCTATTTTCCAGGGAACCAGGTTGGTGTTTTTACATTTGAGGAAAAAAATCCATTAAAAATTAAAAAAAAAATTAAAAAACTAAAATGAAAAAAACAAAAAACATTTTTCCTGACAGTGGGGAATTCCACAGCATGGCAGTTTTACAGCTGCAAGGGCGATGAACCACTCTGAACCAACTTGAACAGCCTTGAACCACCTTGACTTGCTGCCATGTTGCTTTAACGATGCTGTTCTGACCACCAGGGTCCTGATGGAAGAAGGAAAGCTCAGGGAATAAGTGTATGGAATCCCATTCTACAACTAAAGTGCTGTATACTCATTCTCTGTAATGTGTTGGTCTTCTAAATCTTTAAGCAATGAGATGAGAAAGATGGCTTAGGGGATAGAGTGTCTGTTGCACAATCTTGAGGACCTATTCTCAGAACCCATAATAAGCCAGGCCCAGCCATTTCTGTAAGAAATAGGCAGCAACAAGTTAATCCTGGGGAATAAGTGGTCAACAGCTGTAGTGTAAACCCTACGTTCATTGAGGGACTCTCAACAATCAGGATGAAGAACAAGAGGTGAACCCTGGTCTCCATATGGCCAAACACAGGTGAGTGGTGCTCACAAGCATGTGCACACACACACACACACACACACACACACACACACACGTGGTGACTTTAAATAAAAGGGGGGGGAACAGCTTTCCCGGATTTAAAAGATTGAAATCACTGATGTTGACAACTCTTTGTTTTCCTCTGTAAAGAAATCAAAGAAGTAAATTTTTTCATTCAGTTCTACAAGCAAAACACATGACAGATACAAATGTGCAGAGGAAATGTTTTTTATATCTATTTCTGGCAACTTCTAGGCAGCGGAGGGGCAGAGGAAGGCAACAGAGTAAGAGAGTACATTCAGGTCAATAACGTAACACAGAAAGACCCAGAAGGGGCATCTAAGTGCTCATGTGTGGGTGTGGGAGGCCCAGGGGATGTTTCTGAGAGGAAAAGACACCAAGTCTGGTGCTTCTAATGAGTCAAACGTGCCTGCAAAGAGGTCAGGGAATTCCAGAGAGAAGAGATGTCAGCTGCAGAAGCATGGACGTGTGGAAGCCTCAGAGAAGTTAAATGACTTAGCAAAGGCATTTAGACACCAGAGCTGGTAGTAGGGGCCCAGCTTCTCTCCTCGAAGGCTTCTCCAGTTCTCCTTGAATACATGCAAATGAACCCATCGTTTCCAAATGAAGGGAAAGCAAGGACTCTCTGGATGTTTTTACGAGGAGTTCCAAAGGTTCTGTTGTTGTTGAGAATGTGTGGACAGAGACTGTGGACAAAAATCTCGTGTGCTTGAGTTAACGTGACTTGTCCTTCCCATCTAAGCTCTCGGAGTCTCTTTTGGCTGCCTGACTTCTCCGGCCCCGGGGCACTGGCCTTCATGGTCTCTACTTGTGTTCTACAGGAAGAAATAGGAAGCATATGGCGCTACTTGTGACATAAGGACAGCATGACTGAAGATCAAAAGAAAATGGCTTAATAGATGCACTGAACAGCAAACAGCTCTTTGATTCATACAGAGGAAGTGAGCCAGAGGAACTGGAGTGAGACTGGTGGGTACCTGGGTAATCCCCGAAAATGACAGCTGGCCACCTGGCCTGCTGAGTCTGCTATTATAACATGACAACATATTGTAGAAGACATAGGAGATGGAGGTCCCTGCACTTCCTAAGATTCTCAGGGAAAGAGAAAACATTTCATACTTGACATTTAAGCTTGTGTTAACATTTCTCAAATTTCTAAATTAAGAAATAGACAGTAAATACAATGCATAGGATTGCAGCTAAACTGTATGGTTTACCTTCTCCTGAGACTGGTTGTATTTATGTCTGTCCCAGATGCTTGGAGCCTGTTTATAGGCATGAACTCTCCCCACAAAGGCCATATGTTGAAGGTTGGGCCTCAGTACAATGTTTAGAAGATGTTTAGAAGCAGGACTTTGGGAAAATGAGTAGATCAAGAGGAATCTAAGATAGCAGTGGGTGACCAGGTTGGCAGCTGTGTTATTTGGTGGCACTCTTAGGAAGAAGTAGAAACTAGGAAATAAAGTAGAAACTAGGAAATGAAGCATAGCTAGAAGAAGTAAGTCGTTGGAGATGTACCATTGGCTTTGCCCACTGTGGTGATTTGAAAGAGAATGGTCCCACAGTTGAATACTTGGTCACCAGCTGAGGAAGTAGTTTGGAAAGGATTAAAACATTTGGCCTTGTTTGAGGAGGTGTATCATTGTGGGCAGGGTTGAGGTTTCCAAAGATTCATGTGATTCTCTGTGCTCTTTTTCTGACTAATGTTTGCACATCAGGAAGCGAGCTCTCAGTTGTTCCTTTCTGCTTACCCCTCTAGAGGAAGTAGGACTTGGGGAAACAGAACAGATAAATGAGGTCAACTAGTCTCATGCAATAGCCAGTTTTATTCAGAGCATGGGACAGTTTATACAACATGGGTTAAGAGGAGTCACCGGAGTAAAGTGGACATTGCCAAAGGCAGGCAGCACTTGTCAGGCAAGCGACACCATCCTAATTGAATTATCCATCTATAAAAAGGGCATATTTCCCCGTATCCAAGCCGTACAGAACACTGTAGTCAGCCTCCTAATGACTAGCGGTGGATATCATCTGATTTAGTAAGAGTCCTTGCAAGTTGTAGTTAAGCCAAATAGATGCTGAGATATAGAGAAGATCCTGTATTATCCACATTGTGCTGGCTTTTATGTCAACTTGACACAAGGTAGAGTCACATGACAGGAGGAAACCTCAACTCAGAGAATCAAACTTCATAAGATTGGCCGATAAAACATTTTCTTAATTAGTGTTGGAGGTGGGCAGGCCCAGCCCATTGAAAGCGTCGCAGACCTTGGTGGTCCTGGGTGATATAAGTAATTGAAATGTTTCATTAGAAGCAATCCTCCATGGTCGCTGCATCAACTCCTGCCTACACCTTCCCATCAATTTTAGTTCTTGCCTTGGTTGTATTCAATGATGAACAGTGAGGTGAAGTGTAAGCCAAATAAACCCTTTCCTCCACAGTTGCTTCTGGTCATGGTGTTTCATCACAGCCATAGTAACCCTGAGACAAACGTAGACTGTTATTTCATTGGCAAGTAAGTATACCTGTAAAAGACAGAGACAAGACAGTGACAAAGGAGGAATTTGTGAAGATGGATATACAGACTAAAACTAAATGGATGCAGGTCAAATGATCTGGCAATCATCAGAAGCTAGAAGAAGCAAAGGCAGATTTCCCTAGTGTCCCTAAATGCATGTGGCCCCGGCAACACCTTCATTTTAGACTTTTGATCATGAAAATTAGGAAGTAAAACATTGTTTTAATCTACTGATTTTGGGATTATTTGTCACAGCAGCCAAAGAAATGAATACAATGTTTTAGAAATACAAAGCTGAGGTGTTTGGAAAAGGTATATTTGCATTATTTGAATTGAATTGAATTATTTAAAATTTGATGTTCTCTTACCATTAAAAAAGAAAGCAATAAACTAAATGCATGATGGGACTCAAACTTTTTCACTACAACTCTTTTCCCAGCCTGCCGGGTACCCACTCTAAGATCTTGGTAGCTCTTAACACTACTTACAATGCTATACACAAAGTATGTTAGAATACACATGTTTTGTTCTACTCATATTTCAATTTTACCTCTGAGATCAATATATAAAGATATTAATGTATTTCTATCCATATTCTATAAGTTGAAAAGCTTAGATATTAATAAAATTAATAATTATTCTCCAGATATTTATTGAGAGTACACTCTACATCAGATGTCATGTTATTTCCTGGAAATATATGATTTATGTTTCAAATACAAGATGTCAGATGATTTGGTGAAGACTGAAATAAAATGAAAAGAAAAAAATGAGTATTTTCCTTATAAACTTTAGTCTTTACACAGATAAACAATACTGGTAAACATACATAAGCATATGTAAGTATAAATATTAAGTCATGATGAAAAATTATATAATGATGCAAGTGGATATAGTATGAACATATAATCATAGGCAAAGTCACCACTCTAAAAGGTCTTTAAAATAAAGTACAGGAAAGGCCTATGAACAGACTACTGAAATGGAATAGAATTTATCTAAGGACATAGAAGTTAATCCCTGTGGCAGGACGGAAGATGAAGCCTGGAAACCAGTTTCAGGAGATGTCCTGGATAAGAGGTAGTTAACCATGGGGACAAGGAGACGAAGGACCAGGTGATCAGCTAGTGTAGGGTTCAGAGGAAGATGGGAGAAGGCTCACCGGGAAACTCCAAACTCCAGGTCCATTCCATGGTATTTTTCACAATATGTGTGCCTCGCTTATAAGTTTTAAGGGCTTCAGTTAACCACAACTCTATTGAAGGACTTTCTGTGCTAAGTTTTCTTCACTGCCACAATAAGATCTTTTCTTCAGTTTCAACAGGACAACAACCCATTTGAAATGTGTCCAAATCTTCCATTTTATATCAGTCAACACCTATCTTATACTCAACTTGAAGAAGGGAGGGAAGAAGGACATGAAGTAGGAAGGGAGGTTGCTTAGAGTACTTTTATAAATACCACAGGTAGTTGGACAGTGGTGGCTCATGCCTTTAATCCCAGCACTTGGAGGGCAGAGACAGGCAGATCTCTGTGAGTTCAAGGACAGCCTGATCTACAAGAGCTAGCTCCAGGACAGACTTCAAAATGGCAGAGAAACCCTGTCTTGAAAATAAGTAAATAAACAGATAAACAAATACATACCACATGAGCTGCACCATAAATATTACAGAAATATTGCCACATTCCTTTGGTTCCACACTTTGGGCAGAGTATAATGAAGATTGGTGTCGCATCTCCTTACATTCTATAGTCTTCATTTTGTTGGTTCTGAGGAGCAGAAAACAACTTCTAGGTTGCTATGTGTTCAACAGAATGGTATCTGGAAACCCTGTTGATGATTGGAAGATATAATCTGTAAGCAAATGAAAATGTCTGAAACGTCTAAAGATTAAATTATTGAACAATGAAAAAATAAAATACTGAATCCAGGTAAAATGTAACCATTGGTGCCAAAGATTAAGTAAGAAAAAGATAAGGTTCACTTGAACCATTGCAAAGTAATATAAATAAGTAAGT
>NC_022035.1:10615492-10629432 GCF_000317375.1 Microtus ochrogaster | reverse complement strand
AGAGAGAGAGAGAGAGAGAGAGAGAGAGAGAGAGAAACAGAGAGAGAGAGAGAAACAGAGAGAGAGAGAGAAACAGAGAGACAGAGAGACAGAAAGAGAGACACAGAGAGAGTTAGTTACTCTAAGGTGATTCTGAAGAAAACCCATAGCAAAGTTAGGTCATTTTGTCCCACTTTCAATCTGTATTTATATTATATACCTTATGTTGTGAAGGTTTATTTAAACTTTGTTATATTTCTCTGTAGCATCATGAAATGTTTTCAACAGTATTAAGATGAAAATATTCTTACACACCCCCATCCCCTTGGGGCTTGGCTACCACTCATGGTACAAACCCAGGATTCTTCTGGGTCCTCCTCTTCAGCCCTCAATCTTGGGCATTCTGCCGCATCCATTTCCTTCCTTACTGACTCCAGGCCTGCTCTCTTCTAGGGACTCACAGCCACCACGCTAAGAAGGAACCAAGTAGGCTACCAGAGCCCTCCTTCACCTCCTTTACTCTGGTCTCTAGGGTCCCCTGAGTCCTCCCTCTGCTGCCCCCTTCAGCACCTGCTCTAGTAAAGCAACCATCAATCCTTATTGGGAAATGTATCAACTTAATAAAATATATGACGAGACAATTTGAGGGAAAGTGCTTGTTATTGTCTAAAATAGTGCCAAGAAAATGTTTCAAGATTTCATAGGCATTATCTGAGAAAAGAATTGATGTAGGAGTCTTTTAAATAAAATTCAAAAGCAAATGTTTCTTGAGATAGCAACACTAAACCTAGTTGAACGAATGTATTAGTAATTCTTTATGATTGTCTGTAAAGCCTAGCAAATATAACACAATAATTCAGACATTATGTCAGTGGCAACAAGTAGAACTCCACCCCGTTTTTTTTTTTTTTTTTGCTGTAATCAGATGTTGTGTGAAGCGGTACAACACTGATAACACAGTAGCTTCCATCAAAGTCATGTGGAAGGGTAGACAAAAATGATTTCAAATATGTATCTTATCTCTTAATTGGCAATAAAACATGAGAAAGGAAAATTAGAATATATCAATTCCCTTTCTCCTTTTTGTGCCAACCCCTGACAGTGCCTTAGAGAAGAATATGTTTTTGGCTTGAGGCTTAAGAAGGGATAGAGTCCATGACAATGGGAGAATGTGGCAATGAGAGCAGAAGGTTTTTCTTCTCATGGCATCCTTGTCAGGAAGCAGAGAGAAGCAGGTGCTGATGCCCTAGTGATTTCTTCCTTTTCTTCTTTTCCCTCAAAGATTCCAGCCAAGGGAACTGTGCCACAAGAATCCAAGGTGAGTTTTCCCTTTCTCACTTAAACTTCTCTGGAAAGACCCTCGGAAACACATCGCTCCTTCCTCTACAGTGGCCAGGGCTGTTCAGTTGCTGCAAATAAACTCAGCAAGCCAAGTGACCTATGAAGAAGTTTTGTTTCAAAGTCCTAAGACATTATGAACAATGGGTTAAGTTGTACAAGGAGAATATATTCTCTCTCAAAAGCAACTAATCCATCAAATGTTAAAACAGTTATAATTTTGGTTTCTTTTTTTTCATTTTCTCTTTATTTTGGAGCAAGATCATCTTAAATTAATGTGTGAGAAGACATACCAAAGAAGAGCTGCACCTGGCTACGCCTGCCTCACCCCTCCCTATAACAATATAAGATAAAAAGAACAATAGAGTTGATTGATATTGACTTGCCTCATCTTTGAGGGAAAAGAAGAAAATGAAGAAATCATTAGGGCATCAGCACCTGCTTCTCTCTGCTTCCTGACAAGGATGCTATGAGAAGAAAAACCTTCTGCTCTCATTGCAAAATATTTCTCTACAGTCACAATAATCAAACAAACAAAATATTGACAGGGAAATGAACCAAAAGATTAAGAAAGTGTATATGTATAAAATCACATACATATTTTCAAGCATGTTATGTCTTCATGCTTTAATCTGAAACATACAATTATTGGCATAATGAGTCATTCTGCTGCAGTAAACTATCATGATAATTAATCTCAGCTGTCAAGTTGATAAGATTTGGAATCAACTAAAGACTAGGCTTTGGTGAGGCATTATCTGATTTAGTTAATTGAGGTGGGAAAATCCACTGTAGTGTGTGGTGAGCCAGTGAACACGAGATGGCTCCATTAATTAAAGGTGCCTGCCACCAAACGTGAGGACTTGAGTTCAATTCACAGGACCCATGTGGTGGGAACAGAGAACTGACTCCCAAAAATTGTCCTCAGAATAAATGCAGGCTGTGTCATGTGGGTACGCCCCTCCTACACACAGGAATAGAAAATAAAGATGTAGATTATGTTTAGGAAAAAATATAAATCTAATTATATACATGCGTGCATGTGCACACGACTGTATGTGTGTATTTAAGTATCAGCAATGAAAGAAAAAGAAACCATAAATTTAAGAGCTAGAAAGAGTACATGGGAGGGTACAAGTGGGGAAAATGATATAATTATATTATAATTTCAAAAGCCATATATATGGATCCTAGATACTTTTATATGTCTAGGGTCTTTAAAATGTAATAAAATGATTAAAAGTGAGTAGCATCATTCCCTGAGCTCAGGTTCTGGACTGCATAAAAAAGGGGAAGGTGAACTGAGAATGAGTAGTTCTTCTCTGCTTCTGGGCTTTAGATGCACCATGATCGGCTTCCTCAATTCCCAGTTCAGTGGTACCCATACAACTCTCAGATAAAATAAAGCCTGTCTCCCTTGTGTTGCTTTTTTTTCAAGATATTTAATCACAGCAATGAGAAAAGTAGCCAAGACAATATTCTACTTTGAAAATAGTAGTGTTATAATTCTTTAAACAGTAGAAGAGACTGTTAAAATTAAAAATTAGTGCTGACTAATGTTTTGTCAAATTGGCCTGAGCTAGAGTCATTTTGAAAAAGCACCCACAACTGAACTGGCCCGTGGGCAAACCCATAGTGAATTCTCTTATTTAGTGACTGATGTGGGAGGGCTCAGAACATTTCAGTAGTACCTCAGCCCCAGGCTGGCAGACCTGAATGGTGTAAGAAAGCAGGCTGAGCAAGTCTTGACGAGCAATCTAATAAGCGACACTTTTTGCATGGTCTCTGCATCAGCTCCTGCCTCTACGTTCCTGCCTTGAGTTTCCGCCCTGACTTGCTTAGCGATGACCTTAAATTTGATTGTAAAAATAAACATTTAAAATGCAAAAGGACAACATAAATGACTTCAACCATAAGAAAAATAGACACATCTTACTATATCAGAAAGCTAGAATATTTTCATTTATACCTTTCTACCTGCTGTAACTTTTTATAGGAATGCAATCCCTATGAATAAGTGAGTTTGCATGTATCATGTTGTTTTTGGCAATATTGTACTAAGGGAAAAGAAATGGAAATAATTTGGTTAATAATTCAGTTCAATTTATTGTGCCATGGTCTGCATTACATATTAGTATGCAGTCACTATAGAAAAAGAATTAAAGTTCAGCTGAAACTATTCCCATTGATGCTGTTAAGTTACAGAAACAAAATGCAAAGACATGTATCTAGCATAGCATTTTGCAGAACATAGACCAAAACAAGCAAGAGAGTATTAGGTACAGATGTGAATGAACACCGTGTTTGTGATTATATAACTCCAGGGGCTCCATGTACACATGGGAAGGAGTTACAATATGCTAGTATTATATACATGTGCAATAGTTTGCAACATGACTGTAATATAATTTCAGGTGCAGAATCAGATGTAAACATACACAAAGATAATGATTAATTTAAATATGACTAGTTTAATGTGAAAACACAGATGTGTCAAGTCCAGGCTGGGTTACTGAGGACAGAAAGGAACACATGCAAAAAGACATTTGAGTGAAAGAATAATGGAGGAGGGAAAAAAGAAAAAAGGAAAAAAAAGACTCTAAATATCTTAACACTTAGATAAGATGTATGCTAGACCTACCTATGTATATATTAACTCATATTTGTATAATATATAAATATTAAGAAATTATACTCTGGCCATTTCTAAAATAAAACACTGTAAACCTTTATTGAGCTTTTGATTTAGTGCCTAATAGTTCCTTAACACTTTACCAGGATCAACTTATGAGAGTGATCCTGACTGTCTACACAAATCTAATTCATAAGGTTATTTTTTTCTTGTTTCTTCAACTTCTCTGTTAAAAATTGAAGTATAGTTTGTTTATTGTCATTTGTTTACTTGTTTCTGTATGGGTGGCATTCACTCCTTGTTTACTATTGCAGAGTCTACATGCTTTTCTATATACCTTCCAAGTTTAACATGGACTAAAGTGTGCTCCCTATTGCTTTATAAAGATTTATTCTAAAATCAATGACTTAAAAACATTAACATTTACAAGGATTGTGTCAGTAGGCCAGGAAATTGGACGTGACCTACATGTGTCTTCCAGCTCTGGGTCTCTTAAATGACAACAATCAGCAATTATCCCTGAGATCATGGGAAAGAACCCACTTGCTAACTCACAAGATTGATGAGAGAACTCAGTCCTTTGTTGTGGTTGGACCGAGGATCTCTCTGTAAGCTGTGTCATAGTATGGTGCCAAAAGACTGCAAGAGGGCCAGAGCACACGACAGCAGTCTTCTGGAACCTATGTGTGACAGTACAATCAGTCACAACTGCTGTCTCTGTGCAACAGATCCATCACGTTACTGGATCAAACCTGCACTGGGCACCATGAGTTATCCCAGGGAGTGAACATCAGGCGCCCACTGGGATGCTCATCAGAAGCCCCCACAGACACAGTGTGCTTAAGCAGTGTAACATCCTTGTGGTACTCCCTATTGTTTGCCTGTGACAGATGCTGCAGGACTTCACAGCTGTGTTTGTAGAAAATAACAAACTGTTTACCAAATCTGCACCTTAGCAACTTTATTGAAATGAAATTACTTTTGTATGTATTTCTTTGAATAAATCTTTGCTCACACCCAGATCATACAGTTTTTGTTTTGTCTTCTGTTAATTTAGTAAGTTGTATTTTAAATAATTAACATTTTCCACATATAATTATTTTTTAAAAATTCCTTATTATTTTAAACTTCTGGAAGATATGCTTTGAGAATCCATCACATTTCTATCATACTTTCCTTAATCTGTATAATTAAGATCATACTATATTTTATGTTTTCAAAGAATCAATTTTTCATTAAAAATATCCTTAATGCTTGTCTATTTACATTGTTTCTTGACTATTTTTCTTTTTTCTATGTGTATTAGACTTTGCTCTTTTTTCCCCCTAGGTTTCTAAGTTGCCCCATTGACTCAGAACTTTCTCCTTTTTTTTTTTTATATAATTATATACTCATTCTTTCATTCCACCCCCTGATGGAGGTGGGTCTTGTATCTATCTGTTGCTTTCATTGGTTAATTAATAAAGAAACTGTTTGGCCTTTGATAGGACAGAAAATTAGGAAGGCGGAGTAGACAGAACAGAATGCTGGGAAGAAGGCAGTGAGGCAGACACCATGCCTCTCCTCTCTGAGCAGGAAACAGGTTAAGAATCTCCCTGGTAAGCCACTGGCTCGTGGTGCTACACACATTATTAGAAATGGGTTAATCAAGATGTGAGAATTAGCCAATAAGAGGATAGAACTAATGGGCCAAGCAGTATTTAAAAGAATACAGTTTCCTTGTAATTATTTCTGGTAAAGCTAGCTGTGCAGGAGCTGGACAGCAGGAAGTGGCCTGCTGTTCCACACTACTACCCCCTCCCTGGCACTCACTATAGTCTGTTTTCTTACTTGCTGTGTAGGCAAAGCAAGCCTTGACTCCCTACTCCTTCCTCTGCATCTCAAGTGCTCATCTGTTACATATAAAGATTCAAAACACTTGTTTTTCCTCTAAACAGTGCTTTAGTTTGCTATCATGAAGACTGGTATATTATTCAGTTAGTTTTTTTTCAATTTTCATTGCTATTTCTCGTAAATTGCTTGCCAGTGAACTGTTATATAACAGTTGTTTATTGTCCCTGGATATGCTATTTTTATAAGCTTATAATAATTTTGCATTATTCCATTTCTTTTAAACACATTGCATATTAGTTAAATGCCCTTCATTCACTGTGTATTGGTAAAAATACACTCATTTTTAAAAATATAGTGCTCTGAAAATATGATTTGCTTACATTTATGGTAATCTTTTAATATTCTTTGTGATTATTTGAATTATGTCTAGTTTTCTGTGTCATTAACAAGTTCTTTCATGGTACAAATCTCCTCTTTCCATAAATTTAGCAGGATATACAGCAACTCTGCAGTTTTCTTTTACAAACCTTAGTCATCTCTTGTGATAGTGGTACTATTAACTGCTTAAGGTATATACTGATTTATATACTCCAGAAAGTTAGCATATTCATGCTTATACTCGATACTGAAACTAAGGGTTCTTCAATGCCAATATTCTGATATTTTGCCCACCCCTTAGGGTCCATCTATGAGATTTGGGCAAGGTTAAATAATTTCAGAATGCAAAACCCACAGGTTTCACTATAAAACCTAAAGTCCTTTTGATCTTGTCCAGGGATCCTCTATTTTCAACTATCATGCAGGGTGCAATAGATGACTAATTTAAAGTTTTATAAATGGGAACAATCAAGTTTCAAATACTATATTTTTCTATAGTGATGGAAATCATTGATTCTTGTCTTAATTACCAATTGTAGATTAAATAAGAAACTACACTGGTGGCTAAGTGGAAGAATAGGCAGGTGGTCTCTAGCAGAAATTGGAAGGCATCATGAGCTACATGTTCTGACTTTCCAAACAAGAAAGACCACATGTGATCTGTTGGAAGTTTCCTTTTCTACATGTAGTTGATCTGTAATCACAGCTCAAAGGATCTGACACCCTCCTTTCACCTTCATGGGTACCTGCATACATATTTACATGGACACACATAATGTAAAAATAATACAATAAAACTTTAGAAGTTTTTTATGTGAGCAAAGTAATATTCCTATAACAACATATTAACCTTCAAAAAGTTACTAGATTTGTAGTATACATTTAATGTGTACTCAGACCTACATCATAACGTATCCCATTTTCTTACTTTGATTGGTCTTGTATCAGAGCTTAAATTCTTGTACAAGACCAGTCAAAGTAAGAAAGTAAGTAAGTAAGCCAAGTGTTTTAAGTTTTTGATGATAGTTATTACATATTTAAATCATAACATATATTTAAATAATAGCATAATACATATTGCTCTAGGAACTACTTCAGCCAATAGCCTTTACATTACCAGCCCACTCAGGCATAGTCTCTTGTACTATAAATGCAGAGATAAAGTTTGTGTAGCCTCTCTCTCTCTCTCTGCTGGATTCATTTATTGTCTCCACTCGTGCAAAAGGCTATTGATTTGTGAATCTATCCCTAAATAAAGAACTTCTGAGCTAGTGTGGGATGACTTTATAGCATCCATCTATATCTGAAGCCCCACATGGATCCCAACTCCATGCTTACTGGAACTGGCCCCAAAGGTTTGTAGCCCAAAAGATCTCCCACCCCCACCCGCCTAGCTTGATTTGACTCACTAAGCATTTATTTTTGTTTTTTTGTTTTGTTTTGTTTTGTTTTGCCATAACCTCACTGCAAAGGAACTACCCGTTTGGTGGGCCCACCTCATGGCAACTCCATCACTTTCCCAGCCACATGGCAACTAGCACAACTTCTGCTTTGTATTCCCAGCTTTCAAGCTCTGAGTTCTTTGATATTCTGGCTACAAAAAACTCTCTCTGTGTATAGTAGAATTGATTTAATTGCTCTTAATTTGTCAAACATATTTGTCAGAATTAAAGCAGGTGCCAAAGCAGAACAGAGTGGGACTGTATACTCTGCCAACTGTCACATCGTTCTGCCACATGGCCACAAACATGACACCTGCTGGCCAATAAAGATGATTATATCTATAACAATTTACTGAAATGTCATAATGGAGGTAATTTTATTTGATTTAATAATCACTAAATTTGAAAGTTATAAAATGGCAAACAATATCACTATCCAGGAATTTAATAACCTTTTTGCTTATAGTATGGATGATATTCTGCAAGGCTTATTTGGTTTTTCTGCTACATCCATTTGTTTAATATTGGAACTTAGCTTTGTTTTTCATATTATCTCATTAAGAAAATGATTTGATAACAGAGTCAAGAGCTAGGCACTTTAAGAAATGGTACAATATTTTACCAACTAATAATGAACAGCTAGCTGACAGGATTAATACCACCAAAAATCAAAAGTTAGCTGAAAAAATTAATACCATTGAAATGGATAACGTTAATTTGACAGACAAAATTCAATCCATGTCAAAGGGTGGTGAGAAATTATCTGAAAAGATTCATACTGTTTAATTTGACAATTGAAATCTGTTAAAAGTTATGATATGTTAGCAGATAGAGGATCTCTCCAGGAAAGCCATCTACATGCCATCCAAATAATATTCAAAGATGAGAAGATATCCTTAATGAAAAAATTCCATACCTTGGAATTATATAAGCAGAATGAGGACAAGAGATTATGTGAGTCAATGAAATCTTTAGAAATATCTACAGGTCAAGAGATTCAGGCCTTACAAAAGAGAGTGGTAAAAGTTTTGAAATGATTGAGGAAATTATCAGAACTCATGATAAGGGAGAAGGTACAAGGAAAGAATTCAACATTGCCAGTAATTGTCAGAGTCAGAGATGACTTACCAACAGTTTTAGCTACTTATGCTGTAAATAGCTCTGAGAAACCATCAAGTACTATATATACAAAAGCATCTAAAGAATGTAGATGGAAGCCTATGGGTATGAACAATCTAAAAGAAATCAAGAAAGCAGTAGTATCTTATGACTTGCATTCACCTTTTGTTAAGGAAATGGTAAAGACATTGGCTTCCAGCAATAAGGCTAACCCATATGGCTTTGATTAGTTTCAGCAGTTCTGGAATACATGCCACAACTACTGTGAAAATTCTACTACTGAGAACAGGCAAAAATTTTATAACAGGGAAGAACAAAAGAATTTGAGACTTCCCAAAATCATATTCTTATTGAGGGCATTTATGCTGACCCGCAGGATCAAGTTCTATATGATAAACACATCTTGTCCCCATGTCACATAGCAGCCTTACCTTAATGCTGGAGACAGGATTCAAGAACTAGGAAAAAGAGGATATCAATCTTTTGGATTATGTAGACGATATGGCAAAGGCTGACATTGGACCAATGTATGTAGATCAACAAAAGACAAAAAAGGAAACATGATAGCATTGGGAAACACTTTGGGGGGGGCTTCTCTCAGACCCCCAGTTTAGTCATGGTCCAGTCATTCCCATTCACTGTGGAGGACATGTTTTACTATGAAAACTAAAATATCTAGTGCCTACTCCAAACCCCCATACTATTTTGGATGATGAAATAAACATGGAGGATAAATCAAAAATTCCAATAGTAAATAGAAAATATATATTTTGACAGACTTCTACAAATGATCAAAGGTGAAAGCTAAAAGTGTGTATAAATAACATTGTAATTGAGGAATGACTGGATATGGGTGCAGATATGATTGTCAATAATCCAGAATCTTGGCATCTGAATTGACCTCTTCAAGAGGCAGATGCTCAATTCCTAGAGAAAACAAAACATGAGATGGTTTGAAAGCATATGGCTAAAAAAACAGAGAGGAAAGCTGAGCACCTATGTGGCTAATACTGCACTGGATTTATGGGATCATGATCTCCTACAGCAAGGGACTATCCAGATCAACCATCTTGCAGCCCCAGGAACTCATGTTTCTCTGAAGGATATTATAAGGTACTATAAAAAAAGGTAACCAGCCATTCAGGCTGTACAAGAACATACAGCAAATACCAAACCTTCAGAGGTACCATAGCCTACCTTTAAAATGGTTACCTGAGAAAAGAAACCAATATGGGTTAAACAATGACCTTTAACTGAAATCAAACTGCAGGCATTAGAATAACTTGTACAGAAGCAGTGAGATGCTTACCATATTGAAGAATCAACAGCCCTTGGAATTCTCATGCATTTGTTGTTAAAAGATCTAGAAAATGGAGAATGGTGGCAGATCTAAGAGCTGTCAACAAGGTGATTCAACCTATGTGCCCTCTACAATCTGGAATACCTAAAAGATGGCCTCATAGTTATTGATTTAAAAGATTGCTTCTTCACTATACATTTATAAGAAGAGGACAGAGAAAAAAATTGCCTCTGCAGTGCCTACTTGTAATAATTCTCAGCCTATTAGGAGATATCAATGGACTGTCCTTACACAGAGAATGTCTTGTCTACAGTACCTCCTCAGATGTACCATTCAACCACAATTAAAACATTTGATATTTTGATGTCTCCTCATACCATTCTTTAATTGCTTCTCCTACCCAAACATCAGTATTATAGTCAAATGTCTCAACATTCATTGTATTCAGGATCCATTCATCCATTGGTGATCAAACCTTTAAAGGTGTCATCAGGAAGACCCCTGACACCTGGATTCACCCCTATAAGTAGAGAACACTGCCCTGAGGGTCCCCTCAATAGGTGGGCACTTGGTAAGCTGGTATGGGTGGAAGAGTGGCCATTATATAAACTTAAGATTCTCAAGGAAATCTCTAGAAATCTCTTAAAGAAGGATGGATAAGGCCCTCGATGAGCCCCTGGAACAGCCCTGTGTTTGTGATACATAAGTCTAATGACCATGAGAAAGTTACAGGACCTATGTGCAATATCAATGCTTGTATGGAGCTAGTAGGGGTCTTAAGGGGCTAACTTTGGGTTCCAGCAATCTCCTCCAGTTTTACCTCACTGTAACTGATCTAAAGGAATGCTTCTTCTCAATTTCTCTTCATGAGGAGGATTATGAAAAGTTCTCCTTTTCCATTCTTACAGTTAACTCCTTTCGACATGATGAGAGATATAAATGGTCTATTTTCTCACAGGGGATGGCCAATAGTCCAGCCTTTGCCAACAATATTTGTATAGTATCCTCTCTCTTTATTTTGACAAAGATAATATCCTATATGTTTCTATGGATGGTCTAATCATTGGGCATTTGGATGAATCAGTGCTAGCTCCCTGGGTAACCACTATTGTTGATATCCTCCAACAACATGGCTTTAAAATAACCCCAAACAAAATAAAAATGTACCCCCATTTTATATATTGGGATCCCAGTTAACACTCACTCGAGCCAAAGTGAATGGCCCCTAATGAATCCTGCCTGAGCCCCTCATTTTATCGGGATTACAAAAGATACTGGGGGAAATGAACTGGGTAAGGCCCTGGTTGCCTGTAGGGGCTGGGAGATTAGATGTGTTATTTAATCTCCCAAAAGAGGAGCAACATTATGAAATCATTTCCTTGGCCCCTGAGGGCCATCAGGCACTCACTGAATTCGTCAACAAGTTCCATCAGGCTTCTTTGGTGAGATATAATCCTAACATTCCAACCCAAGGCTGGATATTATTAGGGAAAAAGACCATGCTGGCTGCCATTGTTCAGCAGGCACAACCACTAGACTGGGTACATGCCACCCTGGGGGAACTCCCAGATTGTACTCTCTAGTCAATCAAATAACTGCTAATGGTCATGAAAATCAGGGACATGTCCCTCCGCCATTATGGAAAAGATCCCGCTAAATTAATAATTCCATTCAAAATTAAGGATTTAGATTGGGCAGCCAGACGTTCTTGATTGAGCCTTGCCCTTGAGTGATTCCTGGTAATCTTGGACATCCATTGTTAAGTTGGGAGCATAGCCCCCAGAGCCTAGCAACCATTCCCACCAACCTAGTATTGGTCTGGACTCCAAATCCCAGCATGCCATGTTCTGACCCCTTGCGGGGTGGGTCAGGACCACTCCCTCAGGGTATTTAAGTGAGCTCCCAGAGGAGAAACACATAGCTTTCCTTCATGGGCTCTCCGCTGTCCTGTCTCCCCACTATGTGCTTGACGACCCAAGAGCATCATTCTTAATAAAATGATGGGCATTTTGATTTGGTTTGATTTGATCTAATTGGATTTCTTCCACCGGCAGAAATGCCCTCTTTCTTATTATCTTTACTTATTATATGGAGTGTCCCACTGAAGGGCCTTAGTTTTTTCCTGCGGGGGCCAGGCCCCAGGGCCTGGGGTTTGAGGCCACGCTGGAAATGGGCCTTTCTGCACACATGCTCCACCAGGCAAGTTCGGCTTCACGTGCTGAGTTTCTTTTTTAAACTTCATGTGGGGTAGGGTCTTCGGGTGAACCATTCATTTTTTTCAGGTTTTTCTTGGAGTCATGGGTCGTGCACAAACTCTGACTGGTGGCAGGAACAGGGCCTCCTGCTGAGATGGGATTTGGGTGCCAGAAGACGTCCCCTCCCAATTTCTCATGTACCCCATATAGATTCAACGTATATTTCGACTGACTCAGTGCCGCAGAGACATGCATTTAAAGTGGGTTTCTTGCAATTCCTAGCCGATTTCAAACGTCCTTACACGGGCACTTAAAACTTTTTTTTAAATTGCAATCTAACTTAAAGCAAATTACACTCCAAGCCAGCTTTTTTTCAAGTATGGTGCTTTCGTCCCTCCCCTTCTGCTGTTTTTTTCTCTTTACACTGGCTACCATGTGCTTCGTCCTGCCCCCCACTTCCTTCTCTTTCTGTGTGTTCATTTGCTGCCTCATCAGTGCTTTGCCCCAAACACACACTTCCGCCCCTCCGTAGCCTCCGCACACCCACCACTCCACTAAGGAGGTGGATATGCATGGCCCGTTCCTAAAACGGTACTTACCCAACAACAGAGATCGGCATTCCAAAGTGCCCTGCTGCTGTACGCCCAACAACATGGAAGACAGTTTGCAGAGGGGCACTTGCCCCAATGCAGGGGGCAGTTTGTGGAGCGACACTTGCCCCAATGTGGCCGCGGTTTGCAGAGTGGTACTTGCCCTCAACACAGCTTCCCATCTGGGCCCCCGGCACACCCCGGGGCGCTCAGCCTTCCTTTCCCAGCTGTTTCAGTGGTCTCTGCGCCATCAGCACTCTGACCAATGCTGCCCCAACCTTCCCGACTGATAAATCTGCTTCCCCCACCCCCCCATCCTTCCAGCCTAAACTCTACATGTTTCTGTTCTCTCTCTTCCAATGCCTAGTCAGTTGACATAGGTCTCTAAGTCTGTCCCGTTTCTCTGTCAGAATAATGTGGCCATGACTTGTGTTTATATAAATGTGTAACTGGGTTTTCGTAACGTAAGTTTCAGTTTTGTGCTTATATGTTCTTCCAGATTACATCAGCTAAAATGCCAAATAATAACACTTGGTTTTTAAGTGCCTTTACAAACCTGAGATCATGGGATTTCTAACATATAAAGCTTCTAATACAGAGACAAGCCAACTTTGCTGGCATCCTGTGGTACCTCCAAGAAGACAAAAGACCTGCACCTCCAAGCTTGCTCTGGGTCTGCAAAGCACCTACACAAAAGCAAAATAAAAGGCCTTTTTCCCCCCCAGGGAATTGATCAGTTTATCTGCCAAGCAAGGTAAGACATTCTTCCCCTCACAGGAAAAATTCTGTGGGCCTCTCACACTCAATGGCTAATGGCAAATACTGCTTCTAAGCCTGATGTTCTCTAAAGACCAGGAAAGGACTTGAGATTGCCTGCTGGCCAAAAGCTGTCTCTTTTTTTTTTTCTCATTTGTTCCTCCCAGATCTGTCTAAAAACATTTGACAACTCAAGGTAACTGTTCTTAACAGGCTTCATAGTCCAGGATTAATAGATTTCAACCATCAGAGGTTCAAAGTCCCCAATTTTCTCTAATAACCTTCTACCAGTTTTCTTACAGGTTTTTCAAAAAGTTCTTTGCAAAGCCGGGCGATGGTGGTGCACGCCTTTAATCCCAGCACTCGGGAGGCAGAGGC
>NC_022035.1:10614209-10615390 GCF_000317375.1 Microtus ochrogaster | reverse complement strand
AAAAAAAAAAAAAAAAAAAAGTTCTATTGCTAAACCAAAATCAGGTCTGGTAAAATCCAGGATTTCCAATAAATTTTACTACTACACTAACCCCAGACAGTTTTAAGCATATTTTTCAGGTTATTCCTGCTGCCTAAGCCAAGACTAACCTACAAAATGCTCCCAGGACAACACCAAAAGCACCTGTACCAGTTCCTGGGACTTCACCTTTGGTACCAACTCTTCTCAACATGGACACCTGCCAACTTAAATTTGGTGTCATCTGTTATTGTGTCTTATACCACGGCTAGCCCCATTTCATAGAGCCCCAGTAATAACAATATTTTTTCCTCCTAGACATCTGCCTTCTTACCTCCCTCAAGAAACAAATGCCTGGTGTCTCTGAAATGACAGCCAACAGGATGCCTTTCCAGCCACACTACCCGCTAAAGTGGATCTACCAACACTTAGCTCTCCCCTCCCCACGTCACCCTATGCCTGTGGGAAGTAGCCAGACTTGAGTCTACACCCTTTTTTAAAAGAAAGCATAAATTGTTGGTCATAATTATCACTTCAATTTCCTGTCACCCCTATATCCAAACAGTCTGGAATATTAAGTTGGGAGCATAGGCCCCAGCCCCTTGAGCCCAATCCAGCCCACCTGGCCTGGAAGTTGTATTGGTCTGGACTCCAAATCCCAGCATGCCATGGCCTGACCCCTTTTGGGGACTCAGGACCACTCCCACAGGGTATTTAAGTGAGCTCCCAAAGGAGAAACATGTGGTTTTCGTGTCTGCATGGGCTCCCTGCTGCCCTGTCTCCCTGCCATGCGCTGGGCCACCTGAGAAAGTCATTCTTAATAAAACGATGGGCATTTTGATTTGCTTTGATTTAACCTAATTGGATTTCTTGTGCCAGCGGAGACCTAGCATGCTGGGATGTGGAGTCCAGACCAATACAACTCCTGGCCAGGTTGGCTGGGATGGATGTGAGGAGCTGGAAGCTATGCTCCAAACTTAACATCTACTTTGGGGAGTCCTGGTTAGTAAAACTATATCAAGAACTACACTGGAGAGGACCAGTGCTCAAGAACAGTTTTAAGCTCCTACTCTAAGGCTACCCACCCAGAACGGTGAGTGCCTGCCTACCGGGCAGGCCTCAGGGTCCCCTGTAAGGGAGCCCGGGAACCTTCAGCTCCTGCG
>NC_022035.1:10595971-10604278 GCF_000317375.1 Microtus ochrogaster | reverse complement strand
AAGAACTACACTGGAGAGTCCCCTTAGTCTTTTCTTCTAGGCTCCTGCCCCAAGCATTCACTGTTTGCACAGAAGGTGGGAAGAATGGGGCCGCCTTTGGAGTTTTCCCTGCAGGGGGCACCAAGACAAGGATTACCAAAATTCTCCCTTGTGGGGGATTGCTCAATATAAGGAATTGATGGCCATATATATTGCTCTACAAGAGGTTCCAGAACCCTGCATCCTCTATTCAGACAGCTCTTATGTTGTAAACCTACTGCCACACTTACCCTATGTCTATATCAGACTGGATGCTAATTCTATTTCTGCCTTGATGATACAACTCAGATCACTCTTAGAAGGTAGAAAAAAACCCATTCATATTCAACATCTCAGAGGACATCAAAACCTCCCTGGCCTCATTTCCCAAGGGAATGCTGCTGTGGATGCTACAGCTTCAGGGGCCTCTCTCATAGAGATCTCAACTCTACCCATACAAAATGCTACCCAAATGCATGACTTAACTCATGTCAACTAGAGAGGACTCAAAAACCTATTATCTCTAGATTCCTGAAACAGAATTAAAAAGAATTGCTCATACACTTAAGACTTGCCAACAGTTTCTCTGCATCCTTTTTTCCCCCCTTTACAAGGGCCGGGGATGAACCTAAGAGGGTTAGGACTCAATATCATCTGGCAAACAGATGCAACACATTACTCTCTGTTTAGCAAATTAAAATATATGTTTGTGACCATAGACACGAACTCTAAGGCATGCTGGGCTACCGCCTACTCAGGGGAAAAGGCAACCCATGCCAAAAGCCACTTTTTACAATGTTTGGCTACACTGGGGCTACCACAACAGGTCAAGACTGACGACAGCTTTTATAAGTAGAGCATTAAAAGAATTCTTCCAGAGATGGAATATATCCCAAACCATTGGAATCCCATATAACCCTCAGGGTCAAGCAACTGTCAAAAGACATCACCAATATCTCAAAGAGGTCCTTATGAAACAAAAAGGGGGAGAAGTCTTCCCCCCATCTACAACTGCAAAAGGCATTAATAATCATCAATATTTTAAATTTTCAAAAATTAGATGAACAGAAACATTGGGGATCCCTACGAATGAAGCTCTGTCTAAAGGTTAGGTGAAAGGATCCTCTCACTAATCAATGGAGGGGCCCAGATTCCTTGTTGACACAGAACTGAAGAAATGGATATGTCTTCCCAAACAGAGGGGAAATGCCTATATGGCTACCCGCTTGTAACTTAAAATTTCTCCCCTCCCCTCAGGGCAATGGGGAAGACCATGATGACCGACAAAGAAAGAAAGAGATTATGGTGGACAAATCTTAAATTCAAGCAAAAGGAAAGAAAAATAATCCTTGCCCAAGGTAGCTTAACCCTTGAGGATAGTGTTGCCTATTTATCTATTTCAGATCATATTAATTCTTCTCACAGGGATCAAGGTCCAGGTAGCAAGCTCCCACCAACCACAGAAGGTGAGATGGCAAGCTCTGGCACTGGAGGGATCCTAAACCAGACTTCTCAGATGACGACATCTTGGACATAGCAGCCTGACCTGATGTTTGACCTCTATGATTTGGTGCATGGGAGCTGGGTTTTGGGAGCTTGGAATCAGGGGCTCTAAGAGAGACCTGAATGTGGAGGCTCTCAGGGGTACACCCTACCCCAGGCATCGTATCTTAATGAGCCTGAGTGTTCTCATGTCCTTAGGAGACATGGCCTCCTGCAGATACCCTTTTATGTATGTCCAGGAAGCAACCAGGCTGTCCCTGCTATTAGAAAGTACTGGGGGGAGTTAGGGAGGCAGCTCCTGATTACTATTGTTCTTCCTGGGGATGTGAGCAGACTGGGCTGGACATAATTAGAAAAGACAGAGGCTACATTATGTTATTTATAAAAGTCTTTGAATTCCTTAGCAAGGGTAACCTTACAAAATAGTAGAGGCTTGTACTTGCTGTTTATGGAACAGGGAGGAATTTGCAGGGTACTTGGGAAAGAACATTGTTTCTTTGCAGATCATTCTGGGATAGTTACAAGAACCCTAGATGAGTTATGAAAAGATATTGATTCATTTAAGTAAAGGACCCCCTATGAGACCTGGTTTAATTGGTCCCCATGGCTTACGACACTCATCTTTTCCCTAATTGGGCAGATGGTTGTTTATTGATCTTTTTGGCCTATGCCATTTTCAAAGGCTGAAACAGGCATTCCAAAAACAGATACAACAGGTATATGACCCTTCGAGTACATTATGATAGGCTTGATACATCTCACCCCATAGATGAACTCTCAATTTGAGTGTGTCCAGACTGAAACTCCAGATAGAGATGGCCCTAACCTATACTCTATTCCTGGTGGGCTATTCTGGCCTGGTGACTGGGGTAGAAAGTGGGATATAAAACAAAAGAGGAAGGTGTTGGGTAAAACGTATCTCAGGGCCTGTACCTCGTGGCCTATAGAACAGAAAAAAGCCTGGCTTGAGTTTGAGTGGGGATGAGTCAGCAAAAGCGAGGTAGATGCCCCTCCAGCCAGAGGAAAGGTTTGGCTGCCTCTCATTGGCTGGAGGTGCCCTTACATTACAGGGTGTCACTTAACCTTTATAAGGGGATGCTCACAGTAATAAACTGAGTTCCTGCTTTAACTCGACTTCCTATATTGTCTTGATTGTCCTGCATCATGGGCTGTGGGAATGGGCAGGTAGCATACTCATCTTTCCATGAAGAATAAGGAGGCTCAAGGAAGCCCAGCAGCAGAGAAACATTTGATAATAGAAGCAACTTCTGAACTAAATCAGCCAGTGTATTTCAAAGATGTGTTGACCTCACAATGGAAGCCAGAGGATGCGCTATGCTGGGAAGAGGTGTTTTTTTGTTTTGTTTTTCTTCACAGAAGAAGAAAAGCTATGGCTACCATCAAAAATAAATAAAGATTTGATTTGAAAAAGAGAAACCTTTTGATAATAAGAAATGACAACTCATCCACAGAGATGACAATCATACAGGTGGTCAGGAAGCCTCATAAGGGTTGGGGCAGGGTTCTGTTCTTGTCTTTGCAGGAAAATACTCATTTTCAAAGAGTTGAGAGACCTTGGACATCTAGATGCCTGGTGTGAGAATTCCTTCTGTTCCTTCTAGATATGTGTTGTTTTTACTGGTTAATAGATAAAGAAGCTGCTTTGGCCTATGATAGGACAGAGTAGAGCTCAGTGGAAAAACTAAACTGAATGCAGAGAGAAAGTGTGCGGTCAGGGAGACATCTTGTAGCTGCTAGAGGAGAAAGATGTGATCCAACAGCTGAAGTCTTGCAGGTAGGCTACGGGCCTTCTGGTGAAATATAAATGATTAATTTAAGATGTAAGAGCTAGCTAAAAATATTCTTAAGCTGCTGGCCAAACAATATTGCAAATAATACAGTTTCTGAGTAATTACTTCAAGTCAGAGCAGCAGGGAATGAATGAGTAGCCTCTGACTACAAATTCATGCACCAATATGGGGCTTACTATATTCGTGTAAAACTTGAGAAAGCTCAGGAAGGAATTCTAGACACAAAAGAACAGAGTTCTTTTTGGTAGCAGCATTTTCTCAGGTGGGCTATGTTTTCTAGAAGAAAGCAGAGGCACAATTCTTTTAAGAGAAGGTTTCCAGACTCATCAGTAGCAGCAAAAACTTCACGGTTCCTTTAAGAAGGCTTCCTGGTTCATGCTAGTTGCATGAACAACTCTGACACTTTTGGGAGGTCCAGCTACAGAGCATTTAATTGGGGTTTGTGAGTAGCATATTACAGACTGCTTAATGGAACAACACAGACCTACTATATACCTGGAACTGGGGCAGTGTGCACAGCTCACAGAGGCAGTAAACAGACCTCCACCATGTTGGACTGGGAAGAACCAAAAGACAAACAAGCCTTGGTCATAGTCATGCTTGCTTAGCATTAAAAAAAATTAAAGTACTCCTCATCAAAAGATAGTTACAGATATGCAATAAAGACAAATCCAGACGGAGAAGACCTCTAAATGGGTCACAGTGTTGGATAAATGTATGCAGGAGCGAGCGAGCGAGAGAGAGAGAGAGAGAGAGAGAGAGAGAGAGAGAGAGAGAAAGTATAGACAGTTATAATACAAAAGAGTACAGACAGTCATAGATTAAAGTAGCAAAGAAAATAAAGTAAATACTAAACTTGTAGAAAAAGTAATAGAGTAAAAAAATAAACCACATAAAAATGGAATATACACAAAAAGTCTGGATTATGTTTTTGAATTTTTTGATGGCAGAGAAACACTTGATTAAGGGTACTGCTAAGATAACTCAACATATATGTTTTAAAGGTATCTTGGATTCAAAATTTGGGTCTAAGGATTTGTTGCTTTGTAAAAGAGGTTCTTATTTTGTTCCCATAGAGAATGAGAACCTGTAGAATTTTACTATACTAATATGATTTGATAGACAAAAGGCCCCCCAAATGTCACCATGAAACACCCCACCCAATACTTTGCCAAACAAAAATACAGGAAGCAGTTTGGAGAGCACTACCCCAATATTCCCAAATATTGTATATAAATGTTTCATTATATTTAAAGAGGGATATGCTATAGAGATTTGCATTGGTGGATCTTGGTTTATTGATACAAATTTAAGATCAATTTAATTGTATATATATAATTATATATTTCTGATCTTGATTAAGGTATTGTGTTTGTGAAGCTCATTTAAAAATACAATGTATAATTAAGAAATACAAATTAATAGATAAAAATCTATAATCGTTAAGTTTGCTAGTGAAGTTAGTTTTATGTATATGTATATGTATATGTATATGTATATGTATATGTATATGTATATATATATATATCAGTTAGATAAGTATTCTTGTATTCTTCAAATCTTTCAAAAACTAACAGAATATGGCACTTAAATGTTTTAAGAACTTAGGACTTTTCATGACAAGGAGACACATCTGCTCTTGGCATCACCAATCTACTTCAAGAGGATGATAGACATCAAAGAGGCTCCTTATGGAGTTTGTTAGCCATTTGGACAAGAAACTGCTCTTGTCTGGACTGCTTGATGTTATGCTGTATGAATTGAACATGCAGGGTCCACAGAGAGATAACTGCTGTACTTGGCTAAAGATGAGAGAGTCCTTTGGGGTTCCTGCTTCATGAAAGAACAATAAGAGTCTGTTAGACATTCTGCAGGATGCATAGAAAAGGGTGACTGACAAACTGCCAATATAGGTAGAACTGTTTTTGAAATTTCCTACATCATGAAAAAGTCTCCTGGATACTATGGGCCTGTAGGCTAAAGATGGGTGCTCCAATGTTACAGAAAAACTTTGGGTAACTTTTCAGGAAGCAAGATATCTCTGTCAATTCTAGAGTTTTGGAAGTTGTTTACAATGTAATTCCTGTTTACTTAGGTACTATTATATCCTTCTGGAGTCTTTGATGAAGCTGAAGAATAGATAGTTATAATTATAGTTTTCCTTAGTTATGATATTGGATAAAAATATTGTAACTGTAACGTTGCAAGGAGATTGCTTGTTCATCCCAGCCACCCTGCTAGCTTAGCCCTGAAGTAACCACACAAAAACTGTATTAATTAAATTACTGCTTGGCCCATTAGCTGTAGTTTCTTATTTGCTAATTCTTATATCTTAATTTAACCCATTTTTATTAATCTGTGTATTGCCAAGTGGCAGTGGCTTACCAGGTAAAACTCCCAACCTCTCTCTCTCTCTCTCTCTCTCTCTGCTTTCTTCCTCCCAGCATGCCATTTAGTTTTCCCCACCTACCTAAGTTCTGTTCTATCAACAGGCCAAAAGCAGTTTCTTTATTAACCAATGAAAGCAACACAGAGATAAAAGGACCTCCTACACCACTGTAATTTTTGCTTGATACCTGTTTTGTTATATGTATTTTTACTATGTTAAAGTTAAAACCGTCCTTTTTGTTTGAACAGAAAAAGGGAAATGGTGTAGGAAGTCCTTCTGTATATTTGTTGCCTTTATTGGTTAATGAATAAAGAGGCTGTTTTGACCTGTAATATAGAAGAATGAAGCTAGGTGGGGAAACTAAACTGAATGCTGGAGAGTGGGTAGAGTCAGTGAGAAGCCATGTAGATGTCACCAGAGACAAATGCCTCCACTGGAGCCTGCTGAAGCTTTGCTGGTGTGCTAAAACCTCGTGGTAATGCACAGATTAATGGAGATGGATTAGTGTAAGATATGAAAGCTAGTCAATAAGAAGCTGGAGCTAATAGGACAAACAGTGATTTAATTAATACAGTTTCCGAGTGATTATTTTGAGTCAGGGTGATCTGGAAATGAACTAGTGGCCTCTGACAACAGATTCCTAAAGGAGAAAAGATAGTTTTCCATCCAAAAAGAATCACCAAGCCAAAAGAAATCTGACTTATAATGACATATCATCTGCAGGGTAAAATTTTATTACCTGAATATGTATGTTTCTCTACTTAAAAATTAAAGCTGGCTTTGGAGTTGGACAATGGCTATCCTTCTTTAAATCCAGGTGTGTTCTTAAAAGAAAAACTCAGAGTTTCTATCTCATGTCAGGGGTCATCTGGTATGGGTAATAGAGAAGAAAATATTTAAAAAAAAATTTACTTCTCTCCATACCTATTTTTGTCTCTATTTTACCTTTTGATGAATATATGTCTATATGAATAATGTTTAAAATTTCCATAAAAAACAATAAATTTTTCTGCAGTAATCTTTGAAATTTCCAGAAGGAAGATGGGACCACAAAACAATGATTCTACCTGGTTGGTATGATGTCATGATGCTGATAGTGCTACTTTAAAATCAGTTTTGGGTACCAGTACCAGCTACTTAAATGATTCCAACTTGGTTAGCTGAAATGGTGCATCTTATTATAATGTTCTAGCCAGAACTTCAAATAAGCACTTCAGAAAAACTCTACCCAATACTCAGAGACTATTTGCAATTATACCAGACAGTAACCTCGGAGTTAGGGACATCAATTAGGGATTCATTATAACTGGTGTAGGGTTGGTACTTGGGGTGGAAATTTTGTAGGCTCAGAACTCTCTTTGAAAAAGAAAAATGGAAATTAGATGGGACAATAGGTGGATTAGTGCGAGCTTTCTCACACTAATAATAATAGTGAGTAATAAAGTAAATACTTGTAAAGTGAATATTTATAGGCAATTTACATTGGTATAGATTCTTGTATATTGATATAAATTAAAACTATATTTTTATATTGATTATGCTCCTATTTCTATTTATAATATCTATATATCTATGCAAAGTTATTTTGTCATATTATACACATGCATGCTTCTACCTCTGCTTAAGATATTTTGTATATTAATACAATTTTATAATATATTTATCATAGTGCACTATACATTTCTATCTCTGATTAAGATACTTATACATTGTTTACATTTTGAGGTCATTGCCTTCATTTGATGCACTGATGTTTATAGATTATTTAATATTCTAATAAGAAGTCTTAGTCTTTAAGCTACATAGGTATTAAGAATTATAGGTAAATATTTATCCATATTTGTTATACTTATATTTAGAGTGGTCAGGTGTTTTAGATGCATAGATATTTTGTTCCTCATAGACAGGTAATCTTTAACTACTTCAAAAAAAACTATGGAGTATGGCATTTAAATGACTTAGGGTTCTGTTGATCTGAGACATGATTGCTCCTGGCAGCATTGATCTATTCCTGAAAGAATGTTGGGTACTGAAGACACTCCACTCGGAGCTTGTTTTCTTCTTGGCAAAACTGGCCCTTGGGCAAAGAACTGTCCATGCCTTGAACACTGACAAAATACATGGTGTCCGGACAGGACAAGCAGGATACAAGAAAAAAAGACTGCCAAACCTTGCCAAGACAAGGTAAATTGGCTTTGAAAATTTTCCTGCCTCTGAAAGTTGTTTGTCAATTACTCTAGGCCTTAGCCAAAGTTGGTTGTTCTAATGTTGCAAATGAGACATTGGGTGGTTGCCCAAGTAGTCAGTAGTCTCTGTCATCTATTACACATTTTTGAAGTTGTTTGTACTTCCTGTTTATTCAAGTAATATTATTTCCCTTCTCAGGTCTTTGATGGGGTTGAAGACTAGATAGTTTTAGTTACTTTCCTCTCGTGTCCTAGCCAAGCCATTTTTAATATGACTTTGACTTCTCAGGATATGGTAACTATAAAACATTTAGCATATGTTTTTTGCTTAATATTGTTTATGCTGGTTATAATTATAATTTTTTTTTTTTTGGTTTTTCGAGACAGGGTTTCTCTGTGG
>NC_022035.1:10553253-10595871 GCF_000317375.1 Microtus ochrogaster | reverse complement strand
CCAGGCTGGTCTCGAACTCACAGAGATCCGCCTGCCTCTGCCTCCCGAGTGCTGGGATTAAAGGCGTGCGCCACCACCGCCCGGCTTATAATTATAATTTTTATACTTAGTATTTGTTCTTATTGTATATAGTTTTATATTAGGCTTAGAAATCTCTTATTTAGATAAACGAGGGAGGTGCTGTGGGAATTCCTTCAGCCAATAGCTTTAAGATACCTGCCCACTTGGGTGTGGTTTATTGTATTGTAAATGAAGATGCAAAGCTTGCACAGCCTCTCTCTCTCTTGGCTGCTGAATTTGGTTCCTGTTTCCTGCTTGTGCAGAGGACTGTTGAAATGTGAGTCTACCCCTAAATAAAGAACCCTTTATTATACGCAATTCTGAGCTAGTGAGAGTCTACTTTATAACATCCAACATATTAAGACTATACGTTACAACAATTTCTTTGTAGCCAATATCCACCTATAACATGAAAACATTCTTATCAGAATATATTTACATAATGAGTGCATCAATCATACGGAACTGACTATTCCACCATTTATTAAATTTATAATAAAAATTATCAGAAAACTCAAGTTTCTATGACATATTATCATTTCAAAACATAATATATTCTATGAAAATAAAAACTTGAAAAATCTCCATTGCAACAAACACATTCTTGCTATTAACTAATTTAAACACTTAATTCTTATAAGCCCTGTAACAGATATCAAAGTTGGAATAACTTGCTCAGAGTTACCACATTCTGCAAACTGTAAATGTTTAGGCATTTTACCTAGTGAATAGCATCAGAGTTTCATGAACTATGAGACTCCAACATGGCCTAAACACACAAAATGAACCCAATATAGCCTATATTTCCTGAGAAAATTTTGTAGACTTGTTTCTTACTAAGAAAAAGAGAAGAGGTTTTGTGCTATTTTAGGTATCTTGGATAATATTGCAGGTCAGTTAACAAAGTGTGGGTGATGTTAAGAAATGCAATAGAATTTCTGACTCTGAAAACATAGACAAGTCCTGCAGAGGTTTCCAGACAGGGTCCCATTACTGAGAGGGGAATTTGGGCAAAGAGATTGAAGCCTGAATAAAATACCTTATCTGCAATTGATAGGTGCTAGCAGAAAAAAAAAAAATCAAGTTTCTCCAACAGAGTCTGACTGTGTTTATCAGCCATATTAGAGAGCAATCTCCATGACCAGGAGTAGTTGACCAACACAAAGGACCTCAATGATATTTGTGTGTGTGCTTCTATTCATTTTTCTTTGTTTGGGCTTTGCTTGTTTTTTTGTTTTGTCTTACTGATCTTTTGTCGGTTCGTTTTGATTTTCACTTTTGTGGATTTTTTTGATATTCTAAAAAAGAGAGATGCTTTCCGGAAAAGCAGAGTATTATTTTCCAACAGAGTGAACTGAAAAAGACATACTTCTCTATGTATGAGACTGCTTGTTAACATAATCAGGAAGTCATAAACATCTCTATTGTGTAGAGTCCTTATTGCCCCTCTTCCTCCTCCTCCCCTTCCCCTCCTGTTCCTACTCCACTGTGTACAGTCCTCACTGTCCCTATTTCCTATTCCTGTCCTTCCTCTTCATGCTCCTCTTCCTACTTTTTAATATCTTCTTCCTTCCTCTTTTTCTTTTTCAGTCTTCTCCTTCTTTGCTTGTGCTTGTGACTGAGCCCAGAGCATCAATTGCACTATGCATAGGCTTTACCATGGCATTCTAAAGTCACCTCACAACCTAGCTCCCGTTATTCTTCAAAGTTGGCACTCGTACTAGTTGTGTGGCTAATGCATATAAAAGTAGCCTATGTTTAATCCTGGGGCAAATGTAAGACAGTATCAATGTGAAATAAAACTATGATATTCTAGGAGAAGACATTTATTCTGTTACATGCAAAGCATTTACGTCTGAGGAAAGTAGCTCTGTCTTCGAAAAGTTATCTGACTAGTGGTAAGATTATCAAAAATAAATAATTGTTGAAAATAAAAAAAAGAGAAAGAGTAAGAAGTGTTTGGGTATTGAATTTATGTTGTGAGGAAAGTGTTCGTGATTATGGATGGTTGGAGACACACTCTTCCTTTACCACAAATGCAGTAACTTTGTATACTACTCAATTTTATTACACCACATTTAGAAGTTTTCTCTTTAAATAAAATACTTTCAAAATTATAAATAAGAAGCAAGTTCTTTTGACATGTCTTATTGATTTGTGAACAATGCCAGTTTTTTTTTACATTTTCCATCTATGAAGAGAGAGGGCTTAAAGAAGCAGTTTAGAATAAAAGGCTCAGGACAGTCAGCTTTTAGAAGTTGGGAGACATATGGTTCTTACACCTTGGAGTTCCTTCTTTTACTTGAAAGATTCCTGGTCCATAGTGGGAACACTAAATAATTTTGATTTAAAGAAATAAGTGAATGTTGTCAAATATTCTTTGTGTTACCTAATGTAATTTGTGTAGACAATCTCACACATTAGTAATGTTGGGTTATAAAGATACATGTACAAAATAAATTTGTAGAAAGTTGGGTACGTTTTCTTTTTTAAAATGGTATCAGACAAAGATCCCCATGCAGATGAAAGACACAAATTTATAGGCTACCCAAAATCCTTCCTTAACCATGGAATATTGTCATCCCTGGGTCTTGTGCCAGCATTACATAAACTAAAAGCCTCCCCAAAGGGAATCCTTCAGCTCTGAAGCTCTTCTCAACAATAAAATTTGTTTAGTGACAAACCTCAAATGTTACTATTTCCTAGTTGATGATAAAATTCATACCCAAACTACTTTTCCTAACAATCACACAATGTTGATGTATGTTGGCCATATGGGCCCAGAAAACTGCTGCTCCAGAAACATACTCCATAGCTTCCTCTGAATTCATCATTCACTTGCAGTCTCAGTATTTAATATATCAATTAGCTTCATCTTTCTTTTTTAATAGAAATGGAAAGATGAAGGGAGAGATGAAAGTAGAAATGACAGATAGATAGAGGCACATACTCTAACTCCTACAAAAACTGTCAGGTTACCCTCTCAATAAAGAATGAGACAATTTTGAAAACGACAGAGACAAACGTTCTTTGAAAGCAGAAACTGACTAGGCAAATGAGAAGTGGGATCAGGTTGACATTGTGTGACAAGAAAGTTAATTCTTGAGGAATAACTAGTATTTTTAAAGTTCGTTCAGTCATTAATATTGAATAATATCTAAATGTTATCTTGCACTAATTCCTGATGTGTTCTCTTAGTGGCGAACACAAAATGTATGGCCCGCTGAAAGCTACTCGCACAACCCCACTACCTTTTTACTCAATAGGCTTTCCTGTCATTTAGTCTGGCCATGCTGGGATTCTGCCCATACACAACAGATCTGTGCTCTTTGTCTGTTTTTGTCTGGTCTCCCATCCTAAACTGTATAAATACCCCATCCTTACGTTTGTTACTACGTGGGAGTCAGAATCAGAGAGGTCAGCTGTTTCATGCCTAGCACGTGTCTGTTTTCCCTTATGAAACCTGCTGATCTGGTCCTCAACAAGGTACGTACTGCCGTGGTTCACAGGACTACACCGTGACGATACAGCTGACAAAGTCTTTAGACTGACCCAAGGGAAATCACATATTCTAGTGAAGGAAACCTGACTTGCAGAACTTTGGGGATACCTTCCTTTTGAATAAGTACTGTCATTTCTGTAAAATCCTTGTGAAGCCAACATGCTCTCGTTTTCCACAGTAGGATTCATCCCCAAACCCTCAGCAGTGTATTAATCAATTATTGAGCATAACTCCCATCTGTACTGGTAACTGGATGACCTTTTCACACACTGATGGACCCTGGTGTGAAAGTATTCACTCAGTCAATTAAATTTTGTTCTCCTAGTCAAATCTACATAAAGCTAGTCCCCCCCCCCCCAATTATGTTTTACGGCAGAACATTCAACAACGAGAGAAGCCTTGCAGACAGACCATGCTTGGAGCCTCAAAAGACAGGCACTGAGTAAGAGGCACAGCATGTCCTACTTCCTGAGAAGCAGGACCATGAGGAGGCCGGGATTCTCCAACGGCTGACACAGGAAAGGAGAACCTACTGGCCCCTACTCTAACTAGCTACCAATAGTCTGTACTTACCTTCAGCTCAGTTTCATTGGACACAAGATCTTAGTCTAGGAAATTAGCTGTTTGTGCCTCTATCCCTAAAGATACAGGACAAAGCTTGGATCGGTAAACCAGCCCCAGAGAAAGAACTTCCTTCTCACCTGGGCATCAGTGGGTACAAGCGCCCTGCCACTTAGCCCATGGTTGGAAGTGGCAGTCTCTGGATTTTACATAACCCCAGCTTTTCACTTTGATCTAGTGCTAAGAGATTCCTTCTTATAAGCTAGCATTTGGCCAAAATGCCAATGCAAATCAAGCACCATCCTTTTCCCTTCTGAGGCTCATGCTGGTTACCATGGTGACCACAACATTGTGTTCCCAGTGGCCACCCTGGAAAGAAGCTGAAGAAGTGCTTGGAGAGTGCATACATTATTGCATTCTTTCCACTTTCTCTACATTTGTCAATTACCAAGAAACTTACAGTTTAACAAACTGCACATGTGTAGTTAACATACAAACCCTTTTTTCTCTCTTAGAAATCATAGACCCTACAGATTGAATGCAATGCCCATCAAAATCCCAGAAAAAAATTCTTCACAGACTTCGAAAGAAGAGTACCCAGGACAGCCAAAACCATTCTGTACAATAAAAAAAGCTTCTGGAGACATCACAATCCCTGACTTCAAACTCTTCTACAAAGCTACAGTACTGAAAACACCCTGGTATTGGCACAAAAACAGACAGGAGGACCAATGGAACTGAATAGAAGACCCAGATTCTAATCCCACTCCTTCGAACACCTGATTTTTGACAAAGAAGCAAAAAAAATCAAATAGTAAAAAGAAAGCACATTTAACAAATGATGCTGACATAACTGGGTATCAACATGTAGAAGAATGAAAATAGGTCCATATCTATCACCATGAACAAAACTCAAGTCTAAATGGATCAAAGTCCTCAACATAAAGCCAGTCACACTGAACCTTATAGAGGAGAAAATAGGAAGTACACTTGGATGCACTGGCACAGGAGATCACTTCCTAGATATAACCCAAGCAGCACAGACACTGAGAGAAACAATAAATGGAACCTCCTGAAGAAGCTTCTGTAAAGCAAAGAACATGGTCAACAAGACATATGACAGCCTACAGAATGGGAAAAGATCTTCGCTAACCCCACATCAGACAGAGGTCTGATCTCCAAAATAATACAAAGAACTCAAGAAATTGGTCATCAAAAGAACAAAAGATCCAATTTAAAAATGGAGTACAGACCTAAAAAGAACTCTGAACAGAGCAATCTAAAGTAGCTGAGAGACACTTAAGGAAATGTTCCTTAGTCATCAGAGAAACGAAAATCAAAACAACTCTGAGATTCCATCTTACAACTGCAAGAATGGCCAAGATCAAAAACACTGATGACAACTTATGCTAGAGAAGTTGTGGGGTAAAGGGAACACTTCTTCATTGCTGGTGGGAGTGCAAGCTGGTACAGCTCCTTTTGGATGTCAGTGTGGTGATTTCTCTGAAAATTAGGAAGCAACCTTCCTCAAGACCCAGTAATACCACTTTTGGGTATATAATCTAAAGGATGTTCAATTGTGCCACAGGGACATGTGCTCAACTATTTCATAGAAGCATTGTCTGTCACAGTCAGAACCTTTAAGCAACCTAAATGCCCCTTGACCAAGGAATGGATAAGAAAAATGTGGTACATTTACAGAAGCGAGTACTACACAGCAGAAAACATAACAATAGCTTGAATTTTGCAGGAAAACATTTTGAGTGAGGTAACCCAGACACAGAAAGACAATTATCACATATACTCACTCATGTCATATATACTCACAAGACCACTCATGTGGTTTTTTAAACATAAAGCAAAGAAAACTAGCCTACAAACCACAATCCCAGAGAACTTAGACAACAATGAGGACACTAAGAGAGACCTACATAGATCTAATCTCCATGGGAAGCAGAAAAGACAAGATCTTCTGAGTAAATTGGGAGCATGGGGACCTTGGGAGAGGGTTGAAGGTAGAGGGGAGAGGCAGGGAGAGGAGCAGAGAAAAATATAGAGCTAAATAAAAAATCAATAAAAAAGAGATGAATAAATAAAAAGAAAACAAATATATAAAAAGAAATCATAGATCCTTCCTCTATCCTTTTCAGCTATGCCTGGGTGCTTCACAGCCACACCCTCTCTGAAACGAGAGTAAGGTAACAGGCTGTCACGTTTTCAGTCTTATCTCTCATCTTAGCCTTGAATAATGCACACCTAACATGCTTGCCATTGCCAGACAATTACTAAATTGTGCCTGTGTGGGTTTATAAACTGAAAACATGGTGGAATTGAGAGAGAACATTGAAGGAGAACTTTTTTTTGAAGAATAAAGATACATGAAAAGGAGACTTGTATGGCTGATTCATTTTTTTTGCCAATTCTGCTTGCTGTAAGCCTCCATCTGAACCCCAGCAGGATGCTGAGGCTGGTACTCAGAGGCCAGAATCACTTGTCTGTGACTTAATTTAATTCCAAAATTTAGAGTCTGATTCTTCCTATGTGACTTGCCATATGGACACATGTGTTTGTCTGTCTCCTACAGCCCACGTGGACATCTCTTCTGCTCACTCCCCTCTCCCAGCAGCCTGGGAGACTCACAGCTTAAACTCTAGCCTGATGTATTCTCCATGGGGCTCTGACTCTTGTGGCCTGCAGACTCCCCTGGACTCCTTTCTTGCCTTCTGCTCCTTCCTGGCTTTCTTTCACCATGCACCCAGACTACCGACATACTGCACTATTTCTCAGTTCCTCCTGCAATCCTGCAACTCACGTTCCACTCAACTTCCCCTTGAAACTTACAGGAGCACACTAGCACAGTGTTCCACTCTATGACCCCCCCCCCCTCTCTATTCTTCCATGGACTCAGATTTTATCATCTTGACCTCAGTACAAATCAGTGGTCAAGATTAGTCAACTTGATTTCCAAATTCTCACAAATTATTGACTGCTACTTCTGCAAACAAACTCGCTCTGCTACGTGTCCAAGTCACCACTTTCTCACTCCTAAAAAAAATCATTTCTTCTATAACTCCTTTGTATGCTTCCCCTATATCTTGAGAGCATACTGAAAATTTTTATTTCAAGGTTTCTAAGTTGCTCACCTGGCATGGTTTGAAATCTATGTAATTTATAACAATGTCTGTTTCCCATGGAAAGTTTTGTCTTACTGTTAGAAAGGTCCTATTTTACATATATGTGTGGATCTGTACCTGTATGTTTTCCTGTGGACAATGGAGCCACACAGAACTATATCAGGCTCTGTTGGGTGTGTAAATATGTATGTGACTACTGAATGCTTGTTTCTGTTAGTCTCGGGTACATAATTTCACTGTTTTCTGTATGTCTTGGTAATATCTCAGCTGTTACTATTGCATTTAGCTACCTGGGCTCAGAATTTGCCTCTGGGATTTCTGGCTACTGTATCTGATACAGTAACAAAGATTTGTATGTCATTTGGGTATAAATAATATTAAAGCTATTTTATGCTGTTCTACCTTAATTTACAACAGTTAAAGCCGGGCGGTGGTGGCACATGCCTTTAATCCCAGCACTCAGGAGGCAGAGGCAGGCGGATCTCTGTGAGTTCGAGGCCAGCCTGGTCTACAAGAGCTAGTTCCAGGACAGGAACCAAAAAGCTACGGAGAAACCCTGTCTTGAAAAATCAAAAAAATAAATAAATAAATAAATAAAAAAAATTGGGTATGGTTAAAAATTTGTTAAAAAAATCCTGAAAACTTGTAACTCTGAATTGAAACTGCTCTGGAAAACAACACATGGTTTATCAGCACCTTAGTTAAGTACAGTCACATGGGAAGTCTCTGATTTGACTAAGGTTGGAGAAGAGGGAGCTCATGTAACTTTACTGCTATTATGCTTAAAGGTGACCACATGGAATATGCCTACCAAGGAGACAACAGGTCTCCAGGATATTTTGGATTAGGATGGATTTCTGTATGATAATTTCTGTTCTGTACTGAAAACAGGTTTCATGAAAAATAGGATTTAAAACAATGCTGGTTTACTGAGGTGTAAAGATACACTCCATTCATTCATGTACAGGGAAGTATCTTGTTGGCAGTCATATTTTGTAATGCAAGTGTAATTCCCTTGGTGCTGATTTTAGAGACAGTGAATGGTTTACACTGTTGAAACTTAGTTTTGCCTTCTATTGTTGGAGGAAGTCGCTTGTTGGTTCCCGGCTGTTCAGCCCTGAAGTAATCACACAGAAACCGTATTAATTAAACCACTGCTGGGCCCATTAGCTCTAGCTTCTTACTGGCTAACTCATATTGATTTAACTCATTTCTATTAATCTGTATATCACCAAATGGCTGTGGCTTACTGGGTAAAGTTCCCAGCATCTGTCTCTGGTAGTTCCATGGCTTCTCTTTGACTCTGCCTCCTTTCTCCCAGCATGCAGCTTAGTTTCCCCTGCCCAGCGCTGTTTCCTTATAGCTCTGCTATAGGCCAAAAACAGTTTCTTCATTCATTAACCAATAGAAGCAACACATATACAGAAGGATCTCTCACACCATTCTACAAATATGATTGTGCTCTATATCTTCATTCTTGAAATAAAAACTTAGGACCACAGGTGAACACCAGAGACTGGGGTATTCTTATCTTACAATGTAGAAAGACATTAGCCTAAGCCATCTGGCAAAGGATCTCTCCACCTCAGCTTTCTTTAAGCTAACAAAGACCAACCTAGGAATGTATGTCTAATCTCCTTGCTTTTACTAACATTGTTAACCTGTACCTAGTTTGGCAAACTAAGTCATATGGAAAATTATTGTGTTCTATAGTGGTGTACTACAAAAGAATCGTGAAAGATTCAAGTCTCTTTGTGGACTGTGTTTATGAGTTAAAAATCTCATCTTAATATTAAATAAAACAGAGCTTCAATTCAGAAATTGTTATTAACCTTAACAAGAATAAAACTGTGAAATCTTTCAAGACATACGCATTAACGATCAGTCACCTCATAACTGATCAATTTCTTTGGTATGTTCAGATTTAGCTTACATACATGTTCTCAAAGTTAAGCTTAAAACAAGTAGCTAGAGACAAACTGTATTTGTCAAGTTTAGATATAACTACCAAATATTGGTCCTCAAATGCTTCAGAGATCTGAGAATATGGCATTTAAATGTTTAATAAAAAAGCTAACCTTTTCATGATAGAGACAAGGCAGCTCCTGGCAGCACCCTATCTCCTCCAAAGAAGATGGATGGGAACAGAACTTCCACCTGCAACTTGTTTCAAATGTGGCAAAGTTGGCCACAGGGCAGAAAAAAAAACCTGCTTTTCATCTCAACTGCTGACAAAACTGCCCATACTGTGGACAAGCAGGACACTGGGGAATTGATTGCCCTGCTTTGTCAAGACAAGTTAGGCCGGTCTCCCCAGATTTCTAGTCCACAGGAAAGTCTGCCAGCTCTTCTGGGACTGGCAGCTGAAGACCGATACTGCCACGGGATGTGTGTCCCCTACAGCCATGGAGGAAAGTGGGATAGCTGTCTAGATAGCCAGTAAGCCTTGTCATTTCAATAGAATTAGAGGTTGCTTCAGTTCTGCTTACTCAGGTGAAATTTATCTTCCTCAGGTCCGATGGCGTTTGATGACTAGCTTTGCCCGTTTAACAGCCCCCTCCCCACAAGGCTATAGCCACTTTGGTAGTTCATTAGTTCCGTTTCTTATTAAAAATACAGACAGGTTTGCCTTGTTCACAGTCTTCATAGAAAAGGAAATCAGGTCTCAGTTGTAACTCCACACTAAAGGAACGCAAGAATGTTTTAAGATACAAAATGTTTCAGACTTTTGTTCCTTTCTAGGCTATTATTACACTGGGATTTCAGATGTTCAGAGTTTTAGCATTGCTATATGGAGTTCTGATAAACTGAATGAGCACTGACTGTTTACTATTAAGCCACAAGCTCAATTTTTATTTTATTTTATTTCTTTATTAATTTTTTTTATTAAAAATTTCCTCCTCCTCCTCGCCTCCCTTTTTCCTCCCCCTCCTCCCACTCCCCACGCCCCACTCCCCTCCCCCTCCCTTCCCAGTCCAAAGAGCAGTCAATGAGGAACAGAAGGAGGGAGAACATGAGCAAGGAAGTCAAGACCATGAGGGGGGCACCCACCCACTGAGACAGTGGGGTTGATCTATTGAAAGATCACTAAGGCCAGCTGGACTGTGATTGAAAATGCATGGGATAAAACCGGACTCTCTGAATATGGTGGACAATGAGGACTGCTGAGAAGCCAAGGACAATGGCACTGAGTTTTGACCCTACTGCATGTACTGGCTTTGTGGGAGCCTAGCCGGTTTGGATGTTCACCTTCCTAGACCTGGATAGAGGGGGGAGGACCATGGACTGCCCACAGGGCAGGGAACCCTGACAAGCTCAAATTTTTAAGTTTTCCATGGCTGTCTAGCAAGTACAGACTTAGAGGTGTGCTTCATTGGCTAAAACCAGGCTCTCTAGACATAGGTAAAATTTCATGCCTTTTAACCCAAAGGCATAGCCTCTGATATGACACAAAGGTGTAAATCTCTTCCAGCTGTTTTACAGACATCTGCATGTTCCTGGGGAAAGAGAGCTACTACTCTATCAAGGAATCTGACCTGGTGGAAATTCATATTGAGTCATTCCACAAATTGAAGAACTTCACCAATACAACCAGGTCCACTCTTCCTGACAGTCCTCACTCTTCGCATGGCTAGTTCCGATTATACAGCTGGTGTTAATAATCTATTTTTTTTTCTCCTATCAACTTGCTTTCTCCACTTCCTCCTGTAATGAACCCGAGGTCTCCAGGATGGCAGTTAGCTGAATGCTTCTTCACCTACACCTCCCAAGGAGTGTGAGCCCACTGATTCCCACTCCCTACATCATCCTATGCCAACAGGAAGTAGCCAGATTTGAACTGGTGCCCATATACTCAAAAAGGTTGGGATGTTCAGCTGGAACTTCCAGTTCACTCCTGTGAAAGCCTCTCTCTCTCTCTCTCTCTCTCTCTCTCTCTCTCTCTCTCTCTCTCTTTCTCTCCACTGCCCTCTCAGAAAATCTACAATAGAGACCACCAAAAAGCCTCCACATACTGGGTGGCTGGCAGCTCCTCCTCTGCAGTTGTTAGTGTTGGACCTCTAACAAACACTGCCTAAAAGCGTACCATAATTGGGCAGAAACCCAGTTTGTGGCAGACACATCATCACCCATGCTTACAGCATATTTAAGCTCCCTTAGGCTGGCTACGTACTTCTGTCACCTCGATTTCTGAGGGCTAGAGGGTCAACCAGGAATTTTTTTTTTTTTTGCCCAAATAAACCTGATCACTTACTTTTTATTTCTGCTTGATCTGGCTTACTGTGTTGGTGGGGAAACCTATTATCGGGTTACAGAAAACCTATTAATGCACAATATTAACTCATATCATTCAGTTCATTAAACATCTAAGTAAAATATGCTATAATTCGGGAAAGGAAAAAAAGCAGTATGAAGAATTTCAAAATAAGGCGTTTCTACCTTAAATATCATAACAATAAATTAAAGCAAACATGGAATAGATGTTGCAAGAGGTACAAAGTTGACAGCATGAAATAGGATGTGCAAACATACAGCATACCGAGATATTTCAGAAACAACCAGGGGTAAGCAGAACTGGGTACCTGTGGTGCTATACAAAGCACCCACATTTTAATCAATAACTTGTTTCCACCTTATCATTACTTAGATAGGAAATAAATTTTACTTTGTCATCAACTTCACTGTCAAACCATTGGAGCATCAAAACTCTTAAGAGTATGGTGAGTCTGTTTAGCATTATCCTGTCTAACCGTTCATTTAAGATCGGTTTTAAACCTTCAATGTGTTATTTACGTCCGCAATCTCACTGTACTCATTCACCTGTGTTTTGGATCTCTCTAGCCCAGGATAGTTTTTGTCTTTTCTCTGGCACTCTGCTTGTGGCTCAGGAGTAGCAGGCTCATGCTACATTTCTGCCTGAGGTTCTTTTCTCCATCTTTCTAAACTCTGACTCTTCTAATTTAACCAGTCACTAGAAATCATGTTGACATTTTCATGTTCTGAATTATCTTCCTGGGAAAGACTGTGAACATGGCCTTGGCCTGGGCACTCAGTGGAGCAAGACTGATCTCAGTTACAGTCTGTCACAGTCTCTTTCTCCTTGAGTCACAGGTGATAAGAACATACTGAAGTCTCAAGTGGCATATTGTCTACCAGATAGGGCATAGTAAGAAAGAAAGAACCTAATGCCTGGCTTTGAGTAAATCTGACAGACATGCTGAAGTGATGAAAAAAGTGGTCCTACCTTATAGATTCATCTCGGCTAAGAAATATCTCTGAGGTCTCAGATGTAAGGGTCAACACATTCTCTTTTTACTTAAGCAAGTTTGGGTTGGACTTTTTGTCATTTGTTTCCACCAGTCGTGGTTGATAAAAAAAACCCAGAGCCAAGGATGTATGTTTCAGGGAATGGGTGACTGAAGGTAAAAAGGAGCCCATCACTTTTTAACGATAGGAAAAAAAAAATCTATGAAGCAAAACTAAGTCATACAGGTCAATTCAAATAATATCTTGAATAACAACTAAATTAGAAAACAATTTGAGGATTTTTTTCTTGCTCCTCCTCATCACATTGTAGTGATATACATTCAATAAAATATGATAGTCTGTTGTAAGTAACAAGTCAATTTTCCAGTATTATATCTTATATTATTTAAAATTTAGAAAGGCAATGGTAAGTGTAAACTACATGGGGAATTTAGTTTGGGTTTAGTCTGACTATTCAGCTAAGTGACTAGGAAAACAGTTCTGACTAGAGAAGCAAAGTGAGTCTACTCATAAGATAGGCATTTAATGCACTCACATGGGAAATGCACATCATTAAAACCTTTTGTAATAGACTAAACAACAATGAAGCCGAATGCCAGAGTTAACACTTGTTAAAGTTTGGAAGGCACCCCAAATGTGAAAGGTACTTCTTATAGCAAGAAGGAGGTTAGGAGTCTAACACAACTGTGAGAAACAAAACATATTGTAACATATATTAAAACCAGTTGGCAACCATTTTTCTCCTTGGGGTTGTCATGTAGAAGACAGACATTTCACTGTGAGTTCTTTTGCTGGAGGTGGTACAATTAATCAGTGCATGACTCTCTGGGGCTAAGCAGGAAACCCTTTCTCACACTTAGGACATCTTTTTTTTTTTCTCCTTAAGAAACTGATGACTCAAAACCAGGCTAATATGCAAATGTAATAATATCTTTCCATAAGATATTTTGTAGCCCAGATACAAATCTCAGTGAGAGGATTCAGTGTGCTTGTATTTGCAAATGAGAGCTAATGGTGGTCCTTCCTTTGAGGGCCCTTCAGAAGGCAGTAACAGGGAACATGAGCTCAGAATATTTGTATTGTCTGGTTATTACATCCAGGTTGCATGCCTTTAGCATAGAAAACTCCACTTCAGAGTCAGAAAGAGTTAGTTTTTTTTCACCATTCATTAAATTTGTATTTTGCTTTTTAAAAAATATTTATTTATTTATTATGTATACAATATTCTGTCTGTGTGTATGCCTGCAGCCCAGAAGAGGGTACTAGAGCCCATTACAGATGTTTGTGAGTTTAAAATATTTATTTATTTATATGTATTCAATATTCTGTCTGTGTGTATGCCTGCAGGCCAGAAGAGGGCTCCAGACCCCATTACAGATGGTTGTGAGCCACCATGTGGTTGCTGGGAATTGAACTCAGGACCTTTGGAAGAGCAGGCAATGCTCTTAACCTCTGAGCCATCTCTCCAGCCCTGTATTATGCTTTTTGATGTAACAGAATTTGATTGAGTTTTTTTAGACAACCAACACTGTGGAATGTGCCCATTAAAAAAGGATACTAGTCACTGGGAACTTGTATTTAAAGATGTGTATCTCTGACAGCAAGGTGTCTGATTTGATTTTTTTTTTTTATTAAGAAGACACAGGTTAATTTTATTATAGCTTATCCAAAGGAAGTGAGAAAGAAAAAAATTGAGAAAACACTAGCAAAAGCATAAATAAAACTAATTCTTTCTTGTAGCAACTGCTGCAGAGCTTGAGTGAATGTTTCATACTTTCTATAAATATGCAATTGATTGAGCAAGAGCTCCTCTGATTTTTAAGCCCTTTTTCAGATACATCCCATTTACAAATAATGCAAGATACATAGTGGAAGAGTCTCAGTGGAAGAAGAAACAGAAATTACCCTACATGAGAGGTTGTTTCCATCCTGTAATTACGAAATGAGGAACCATAATTTACTTTGCAGCTTAGAAAATTGATAAACTCAAAAGTGCCAATATTTTAAAAAAAATACATAAAATTCCATAAAGTTTTTGTAACCCAGTGTTTCAAGTGTGAAACATTTGCAAAATGAGGTCACCTAAGTTCCTTCCCAACAAAGTAAAATATAGTGTCAATATCAAAAAAAAATTAATTCACAAAATAATAAAAACATTTTCTATGATGCTGGGTACATGTTTGCAAGTTGAAAACCAGGTAGAGTCATGTGGAAATAGTGTGTCAGTTGAGGAACTGTCTCCATCAGATTGACCTATAGGTAAGTCTGTAGGGCATTTTCTTGATTAATGATTGATGTGGGAGGACCTGATCATACATAGTTGGCTGTGTCAGCCCAAGGAAGATGGTCCGAGTAAGGATAAGGAGAAAGGTGACTGAGCACAAGCTTGGGCAGAAGTCAATAACTAGTTTTCTTCTCTGGTTCCTCCTCTGTTCCTGCTTCAGTCCCTGCTCTCCATTTCCTTCAATTATCAACTGTATTTATGATGTGTAAGGAAATTAGACCTTTCTTCTCTAAGGTTTTTATGGTATTTCACAACAATACACACATACACACTCACACACATGCACACACACCTCCAACCACAAACTCCAAACTAAGTTAAATTCGTAACACCAAAGAAGTGAGTTTTATAAGAATGCAAAATTTTCCTAACTTTGAAATTTCCTCAATAAAAATTCTGTGTAAAAGAAGTTAGATGCAGATGAGAATACATGTGATTGAAATATAAGTTTATGAAAATATATTGAAATCGGTGCTTCTGATACTATCTTAGAGATAGTTACTATCCAAATAAAATTAGAGGTAAAAATTGAATGTTTCTGCTCCAGGTAGGCTCCTCTAATGCCCCCATCAGAACCTGCAAGCTACAAGTCCCCACCCCCACAACCTCAGTGGAACTCGGAAACACAGCCTGCTATTACACAGAGATAACCAAGAGAGGCATGCTGGAATACAATCTGTAAATTTGTAGAGAGGACCAAGAGAGGGGACTAAGAGACACAAGCAAGAGAGGAACTCTGAAGCAAAGTTTTGACTGCACAGAGTAAACCAAGAGAGAAGACCATGAGAGCAGGCCAAGAGACACCTCAGTGACTCCCTGAGACATGGACAGTGACAGTACAGTGTAGACCAAGAACAGTTCCCAAAGACACAGACAACCATGGCAAGGATTGAACCAAAAGGCAAAGACACTGTCAGCACCAATTGGAGGAAGAGATGGGTAGGCGCTAATGCAAGAATTTCTTCAATAACCTAAAAAGCAACATGGTAATACCAGATCTCAGTGGTCATGCAACAGGAAGACTTGATCATCCTAACCCAGAAGAAACAGAGGAAGACTATTTTAAACATAACTTTATGAGGATGATGAAGACCTTTAAAGAGGAAATGAAAATTTTCCATATAGAACTGGAGGAAGAAACAAATAAAAACTTGAAAGAAATCAATAAATATCTCAAAGAAACCCCACAAAACCAAGAAAAAAAAACAATCAAGCAGGTGGAGCAAACAGTTCAAACAGCTCAAGACTTGAAGACTGAAGTAGGAGCAATAAAGAAAACACAGACTGAGGAAATTCTGCATATGGAAAATCTGTGTAAAAAACAGGAATTACAGAGGCAAGCATAACCAACAGAATACAAGAGATATAAGAGAGAATCTAAGGGGTTGAAGGAAATAAATTCAATGGTCAAAGAAAACATTAAATCCAATAAATTCTTAACACAAAAAAATCCAGAAAATTTGGGACAAAGAAAGAACAAATAAAAAGATAATCAGGATAGAAGAAGAATAACTACAGTGGCACAGAAAATATATTCAACAAAATTATAGAAAAAAAACTTTCCCAAGCTAAAGAAGTATATCCCTGTGAAGGTATAAGAAGCTTACAGAATACCAAATAGACTAGACAAAAAAAGACTTACCATATAGTAATCAAACCCCAAAGACAAAGAATAAAGAAAGAATATTAAGACCTGCAAAGGAAAAAGGTCAAGTAACATGTAAAGGCAGATTTATCAGAATTACACCCAACTTCTCAATGGAAACCATAAAAGCCAGAAGGTCCTGGATAGGTGGACTGCAGACACTAAAAGACCATGAAAGCAAGCCCAGACTTCTATACCCAGGAAAGCGTTCAATCACCATTGATGAAGAAAACAAGATATTCCATGACAAAACAGATTTAAACAACATGTATCCATAAATCCAGCCCTGCATAAAGTACTAGAAGGAAAACTCCAACCCAATGAAGCTAACTGCACCCACAAAAACACAGGCAACAGATAACTTCACACCAGCAAAACCCAAAGAAGGGAAACACACAAACACTAACAGAAAAATAACAAAAATTAGCCACCACTGGTCATTAGTATTTCTTATTATCAATGGATTCAATTCACCTATAAAAAGACATAGGTTAAGAGAATAGATACAAAGGCAGGGTATATCCTTATGCTATACACAAGAAACACATCTCAAGCTCAAAGACAAACATTACCTCAAAATAAAGGGTTGGGAAAAGATTTCCAATCAAATGGACAACAAGCAGGTGTACATATTCTAATATCTAACAAAATAGATTTCAAACTAAAATCAACCAGAAGAGATGGAGATGGACACTTTATACTCATAACAGGAACAATTCATCAAGAAGTCCAAATCCTGAACATCTATGTCCTGAATACAAGAGCACCCACATATGTAAAAGAAACATTACTAAAGCTTAAATCGCACCTCAAATGCCACACACTAATAGTAGGAGACTTCAACACCCTATTCTCCCCAACAAAACAGAAGCTAATCAAAGAAATAAGAGAACTAACAGATGTCATGGGTCAAATGGACTTAACAGACATCTACAGAAAATTCCCCCCAAACACAAAAGAATATACCTTCTTCTCAGCACCTCATGGAACCTTCTCTAAAATTGACCACATACTTGGTATCAAAGCAAATCTCAACAGATACAAAAAATTGCAGTAATCCCTGTATTTTAGAGGATCACCATGGTTTTAAGGTTAGAATTTAACAACAACACTAATTCCAGAAATCCTACAAATGAATGGAAATTAAACAGTGCTCAATTGAAACAACCCTGGGTCAAGGAAGAATGTAAGAAATTAAAGACTTCCTAGAATTCAACGAAAATGAAGGCACAACATAACAAACCTGTGGGACAGTATGAAAGCACCGCTAAGAGGAAAGTTCATAGCATTAAGTACCCCCATAAGGAAAATGGAGAAAGCTTATACTGTGACTTAAAAGCCGCACCTAAAACTCTAGAACAAAAAGAAGCAGACTCACCCAGGAGGAGTAGCAGACAGGAAATAATCAAATTGAGTGTTGTAATCAATAAAATAGAAACAAAGAAAACAATACAAAGAATCAATGAGATAAAGATCTGGTTCTTTGAGACAATCAACAGGATAGACAAACCCTTATCCAAAATAATCAAAAGGCAGAGAGAGAATATCTAAATTAACAAAATTTAAGAAAGGAAAAGGGGGATATAACAACAGACACTGAGCAAATCCAGAGAGTCATTAGGTTATACTACAAAAACCTGTACTCCACAAAATTGGAAAATGTAAAAGAAATGGACAATTTTCTGGATAGGTACCACATACCAAAATTCAATCAAGACCACATGAACAATTTAAATAGAAGCAGTCAACAAAAGCCTCCCAACCAAAAAAAAAGCCTAGGGTCAGATAGTTTCAGTGAAAAATTCTGTAAGAACTTCAAAGAAGAGCTAATGAAACAGAAGGAATATTGCTAAACATTTTTTTAAGAGGCTACAGTTACCCTGATACCAAAATCACACAGATACTCAACAAAGAAAAACATTACAGAACAATCTCACTAATGAACATAGATACAAAAATACTAAATAAAATACTGGCAAACCAAATCCAAGAACACATAAAAAAATCATCAAACATGATCAAGTTGGTTTCATCCCAGAGATGTAGGGATGGTTCAATATATGAAAATCTACCAATATAATCCACCATATAAATAAACTGAAAGAAAAAAATATGATCATCTATTAGATGTTGAAAAAGCGTTTGACAAAATCAAACATTCCTTCGTTTTAAAGGTCTTAGAGAGATCAGAGATACAAGGAACATATATAAACATAATTAAAGTAATATACAGGAAGCTGACATACAACATCAAATTAAATAGAGAGAAACTCAAAGCGATTCCATTAAAATCAGGAACAAGAAAAGGCTGTCCACTTTCTCCATATCTATTTAACATAGTTCTTGAAGTTCTGGCTAGAGCAATAAGACCACAAAAGGAGATCAGGGAATACAAATTGGAAAGGAAGAAGCTAAACTTTCACTATTTGCAAATGATAAGATAGTATATATTGGTGACCCCAAAAACTCTACTAGGGAACTCCTACAACTGAAAAATGCCTTCAGTAATGTGGCAGGATAAAAGATCAACTCAAAAAAAAAAATCAGTAGCCCTCCTATATACAAATAATAAAGAAACTGAGAAAGAAATCAGAGAAACATCATTATTCACAATAGCCACAAAAAACATAACATATCTTGGAATAACACTAACCAAAGAAGTGAAAGACCTATTTGGCAAAACTTTAAGTCTTTGAAGAAAAAAATTGAAGAAGATATCAGAAAATGGAAAGATCTCCTATGTTTTTGGATAGGTAGGATCAACATAATAAAAATGGCAATTCTACTGAGAGTAGTCTATAGATTCAACACATTCCACATCAAAATCTCAACACAATTCTGCACAGATTTTGAAATAAAAATACACAACTTCATATGGAAAAGCAAAAAAAAAAAAAAACAAAACAAAACAGGATAGCCAAAACAATCCTGTACAATAAAGGAACTTCCAGAGGCATCACCATACCTGACATCAAGTTCTTTTATACAGCTACAATAATAAAAACAGCTTGGTATTGGCACAAAAACAGGCAGGCTGATCAGTGGAATTGAATCGAAGATCTGGATATTAATCCACATACCTATATGTGGGTAAAAACACCTTATTATTGACAAAGGAGCTAAAATTATACCATGGAAAAAGAAAGCATCTTCAACAAATGGTGCTGGCATAATTGGATGTCAACATATAGAGGAATGCAAATAGGTCTACATCTATCCCCATTCACAAAACTCAAGTGCAAATGAATTAAAGGCTTCAATATAATTCCAACCACACTGAACCTGATAGAAGAGAAGGTTGGAAGTAGCTTTAAATGCATGAGCACAGGAGACCACTTCCTAAATATAACACCAGTAAAGCAAAGACTTTGAAAGCAACAATAAATAAATGGGACCTCCTGAAACTGAGAAGCTTCTGTAAAGCAAAAAACACAGTCAATAAGACAAAATTGCAGCCTACAGAATGGGAAAGAATCATCACCAACCCCACATCAGACAGAGGACTGATCTCGAAAATACATAAAGAACTCAAGAAATTAGATATCAAAATTCTAAATAATCTAATTAAAAAATGGGGTACACAACTAAACAGAGAATTCCCAACATAAGAATCTCAAGTGGCTGAAAAGCACTAAAGAAAATATTCAACATCTTTAGCCACCAGAGAAAAGCAAATCAAACCAACTCTGAGATACCGTCTTACATCAGTCATAATGGCTAAAATAAAAACAAAAAAACCATCAGTGACAGCTTGTGCTGGAAAGTATGTGGAGTAAGGGGAACATTCCTCCATTGCTGATGGGAATTCAAACTTGTGCAATCACTTTGGAAATCAATATGGCAGTTTTTCAGAAAACTGGGAATCAACCTATCTCAAGACCCAGCAATACCACTCTTGGGCATATAACCAAAAGATGCTCAATCCTACTACAAGGACATTTGTTCAACTGTGTTCATAGTAGCATTATTTGTAATAGCCAGAACCTAGAAACAACCTAGATGCTCCTCAACAGAAGAATGGATAAGCAAAATGTGGTACATTTACACAATGGAGTACTACTCAGTGGGAAAACAAAACAAAACAATGACATCTTGAAATTTGCAGCAAATGGATAGAACAAGGAAAACCCATCCTTAGTGAGAAAACCCATATCCAGAAAGATAAACATGGTATGTACTCACTCATAAGTGGATAATACTTGTAAAGCAAAAGATACTGAGCCTACGGTCTTAGAAAAACTAAGCAGCAAGGTGAACCCTAAGAAAAACATACATAGATCCACATGGAAAGGGGAAATAGATAAGATTGCTGACAAAATTGGAGCATGGGGTGGGGGTAAAGGTAGGATGGAAGAAGGAAGGAACGGGAATGGGATAGACAAGATGGAGGAAGGACAGAGATGATAGCAAGGAAAAAGACGTTTTGATTGAGGGAGCCATTGTTGGGCTAGCAACAAACCTGTCACTAGAGCAATTCTTAGGAATCTAGAAGGATGACCCCAGCTAAGATCCTACACAATAGAGGAGAGGGTGCCCCAACTGGCGTTGCCCTGTATTCATATTGAAGAAAATCTTAGATGTCACCATAGAACCTTCATCTAGCAACTAATGGAAACAGAGGCAGAGACCACAGGGGAACATTGGACTGAGCTCTTAAAGTCCTGTTGAAGAGTGGGAGGAGCGAGAACATGAGCAAAGAGATCAAGACCATGATGGGGACAGCCACTGCAACAGTTTACCTGAGCTATTGGGAGCTCACCAACTCCAGCAGGACAAGGAAAGATCCAAGGAACCAGCATAGGACCAAACTAGGCCCTCTGAATGTGTATGACAGGTGCATGGCTGGGGCAGACTGGGGGGGGGCACTGGCAGTGGCACCAGGTTTTATTCTTACTGCAAGTCCATTCTCTTGGATGAGTACCTTGGTCTGCCCATATGTAGTAGGGAGGACCTTGGACCATTCCTCAAAGCATTAGTGCCTTACCCTCTTTGGGGAGTGGGTGGAGAGTGGGATTGGGGGATTAGGTACAGGGAATGGGAGAAGACAAGGGAGTGGGAACTGGGATTGGTATAGAAAATGAAAAACTATAGTTTATTTTCTTTTTTAAAAAATCAAATCAAATAAAGTATAAAAAACTGAAAGTTTCTGCGTTTTACTGGATTATTTTCTGTATCTTTTATATTGAGAAAAATATTCTTATGGTTTGCCTAGTTACACAGTTTTAATGGGTATGAAAATTTTATTGCAAAAATATTTTATGATATATTTATAAGGTTATATATGGTGTGTCATAGTTTGTGTGTGAACTTGACACCATGGACTCATGTGATTGAATATTTGGTTCCCAGCTGGTGGTAGTTTGGGGAGGTTATGGTACCTTAGAAAATGGAACTTTGATGGAGAAAGTATGTCTTTTGAGGCCTTATTGGTTTTATCTTTTCCCAAGCAAATTTCCTCTGCTCTTTGACCCATCAAGAAGTGAGCAAACCAAGCCACAATCTCAAATCACTATTGGAAACAAGGAAACTCCAACTATCCCAGTTTTCAGCCTTCCCTTTCCCTCAAAAGCTGTAACATCTGGACCATCATGAGGCAGGGAAATGAACTTTCTCCCCGTAAGCTACTTTTCTAAAGTGTTTCGTCATAGAGACAAGAAATCTAACTCATGCATGGCATTGATTATTCTTTTAATTTTTTTTTTCATTTGAAACAATGCCTGACATAAAGTCAGGGTGGTGCAGATTTTTTTTGATTCTTAGTTTTAGAGGCTTCATCCTAGAGCTCTTGGCCCTTAGTTCCATTGTTTCCTGGCCTATAGTGATGCAGAATGTCAAGGTGTTTGGGCATGTGTAGGAAAAGCTGCTAACATCATAGTGAACAGAAAGAAGAGGTAGGGAAGAAAGGAGGAGTCAAAAAAGATACAGATGAAGAAGGTACCACAGTGGTCTGATTCTTCAAAGAACCATTCCTAGAGCTTTCAGAACGTCTCCAGATTTGCAGGACCAGCCTTGGGATCAAATAGCTAGTACATGAGCAGTTTAGGTGATGCTTTGTGTCCAAATCACAATATCCTGGGCCTGACCCTGTAAGTCTCATATCCATTTCACTAGGCAATATACATTCAGCACGTTTCTGAGAGCTCTCATAATGCAAGCAATTGTACCATTATTCCAAAGTCCAAGTTAAAGATATCTTCTGATTTTCAAGGCAAACTCCTGGCTGTGAGCCACAGTAAATCAACACGAGTTACATACTCCCAGAATACGATGGCACACAGTAAAAATTCCCATTCCAAAGTGGGGGGCAGAAAGCAGAAGAACAACATCTGAAGGCTGTGCTCTTCTCTTTCCTACATATACACACAGCTACCAAATTAAGGTATGTGTCTTAGTATAATTTCTCTATATAAATTTATATTTCTTTTTATTTATTTATTTATTTATTTATTTATTTATTTATTTATTTATTTATTTATTTATTTATTTTTGATACAGGGTTTCTCTGTAGCTTTGGAGCCTGTCCTGGAACTCTCTCTGTAGACCAGGCTAGCCTCAAACTAACAAGAGATCTACCTGTCTCTGCCTCCTGAATGCTGGAATTAAAGGCAAGCACCACCATCACCCAGCTCTTTCTTTAACAAATGAATAAATAAGTAAATAGGCTAGTGTAATCTACAACTTTCTTCCTTTGTATTTTTGAGACAGAGTATCATTACATAGTTCTCTCTGGCCTGGTACTCATTACTATGATAGCTTCAATCTCATAGAGACCCACATGTCCCTGACTCTCACGTTCTGGGGCTAAAGACTCACTGTTTAAAAGAGGCTTTTTTAAAAAATTGATTTTATTGAGTTCTACATTTCCCTCTGTCCCTTTCCCCTTCAATCCTCTCCCATGGTCCCCATGCTCCCAATTTACTAGGGAGATCTTGTCTTTTTCTACTTCCTACATACATTAGATCCATGTATGTCTCTCTTAGGGTCCTCATTGTTGTCTAGGTTTTCTGGGATTGTGGTTTGTAGGCTTTCTTTCTTTGCTTTATGTTTAAAAAACACTTATGAGTGAGTACATGTGATAACTGTCTTACTGGGTCTGGGTTACCTCATTCAGTATGATGTTTTCTAGCTCCATCTATTTGCCTGCAAATTTCAAGAGGTCATTATTTTTTCCTGCTGTGTAGTATTCCATTGTAAAAATGTACCACATTTTCTTTATTCATTCTTTGGTTGAGGGGCATTAAATTGTTTCAAGTTTCTGGCTATGACAAACAATGCTGTTATGAACATAATTGAGTTGAACACATGTCCTTGTGGCACAGTTGAGCATCCTTTGGGTATATACCCAAAAATGGTATAGCTGGGTCTTGAGGTAGTTTGTTTTCTAATTTTCTGAGAAATCACCATACTGATATCCAAAGGAGCTATATCAGCTTGCACTCCCACCAGCAATGCAGGAGTGTTCCCTTTAACCCACAACCTGTCCAGCAAAAGTTGTCATCAGTGTTTTTGATCTTGGCCATTCTTACAGGTGTAAGATGGAATCTCAGAATTGTTTTGATTTGCATATCTCTGATGCCTAAGGATGTTGAACATTTCCTTAAGTGTCTTTCAGTCACTTTAGATTCCTCTGTTGAGAGTTTTTTGTTTATGTCTGTACTCCATTTTTTTATTGGATTATTTGTTCTTTTCATGACCAATTTCTTTATTTCTTTGTATATTTTAAAGATCAGACCTCTGTCTGATATGGGGTTGGTGAAGATCTTTTCCCATTCTGTAGGTTGTCATTTTGTCTTGTTGACCATGTCCTTTGCTTTACAAAAGCTTTTCAGTTTCAGGAGGTTCCATTTATTAATTATTTCTCTCAGTGTCTGTGCTACTGAGGTTCTATTTAGGAAGTGGTCTCCTGTGTCAATGCGTTCAAGTGTCCCAGTTTCTATTCTACAAGGTTTAGTGAGGTTAGTTTTATGTTGAGGTCTTTGATCCATTCAGACTTGAGTTTTGTACATGGTGATAGATATGAGTCTATTTTCATTCTTCTACATGTTGATATTCAGTAATGCCTGAACCATTTCTTAAATATGCTTTCTTTTTTCCATTTGATATTTTTTGCTTCTTTGTCAAAAATCAGGTGTTTGAAGGTGTATTAATATCCTGTTCTTCAATTCTTTGATTCAGTTTCATTGGTTGTCCTGTCTGTTTTTATGCCTGTAGAAGGGTGTTTTCAGTACTGTAGTATTGTAGTAGAGTTTGAAGTTAGGGATTGTGATGCCTCCAGAAGTTCTTTTATTGTATAGGATTGTTTTGGCTATTCTGAGTTTTTTGCTTTTCCATACGAAGTTGAGTATTATTATTTCAAGGTCTGTGAAGAATTTTACTGCGATTTTGATGGGCATTGCATTGAATCTGTAGATTGCTTTTGATAAGATTTCCATTTTTACTATGTTAATTCTGCCTATCCAAGAGCATGGGAGATCTATCCACTTTCTGGTGTCTTCTTCAATTTCTTTTTTCAACGAATTAAAGTTCTTGTCACACAAGTCTTCCATTGTTTGGTTAGAGTTACTCTGAGATATTTTATGCTATTTGTGGCTATTGTGAAGGGTGATGTTTCTCTGATTTCTTTATTGGCTCATTTATCATCTGTGTAAAGCAGGGCTACTGATTTTTTTTTTTTTAGTTAATCTTGTATCCTGCTCTATTACTGAAAGTGTTTATGAGTTATAGAAGTTCCCTGGTAGAACTTTTGGGGTCATTTATGTAAACTATCATATCGTCAGCAAATAGTGAATGTTTGACTTCTTTTCCAATTTGTATCCCCTTGATATCCTTTTGTTGTCTTATTGCTCTAGCTAGGACCTCAAGAACTATATTAAATAGATATGGGGAGAATGGACAACCTTGTCTTGTTCCTGATTTTAGTGGGATTGCGGGGAGTTTCTCTCCATTTAGTTTGATGTTGGCTGTTGGTGTGCTGTATATTGCCTTTATTTTGTTTAGGTATGTTTAAGGAGGCTTTTGTAAAAGTGTTAAAGGATAAGTCAGGGAAATGACTCAGTGAGTAGAGTACTCTCTGCCCATGGATGATGACAAGTTCTGGATTCCAGCACCCCACCCTCACAAAAAGCTGAGCATAGTGATGTTCATCTGTAACCCCAAGTCTAACGTAGTAGAGACAGATGCATTCCTGACACTCACTGACTAGGCAGCGTAGCCAATAAGTGGGTTCTAGGTTTAGTGAGAGAGCTTGTATAAATAATATAAGGAAGAGAGCCTTCTAGAAAATATCTGAAATTGATATCTGGCATCTATATGAACATATATGAAAGAGCAAACACATATAGACACAAACAGACACACAAGGGAGACTATTAGGGGGCTGAAATCAAGAAGAAATAGCAATAGAACTTAAATATCATGAAACCAGAAAGGGGAAGTATTTGATGGTAAGAAAGGGATGAATAAGGGGGGGAAGGGGTGCATTGTCGAGGGAAACCAGAACAAAGTATTATCAAATATATTTTCACAATATGTAACTTCACAGTGAAGCCCATTTGTTTGAATATGTACCAACAGTTAAAAGAGGAAAAGGTTAAGAGGAGCTCCTACATCCATTTATGCAGTTGGAAAGTGTGGTTGGTTGACGATACTAGGAGGTTATGGAAGATCTTGAAAACCAGTGCCCATCTATATCCATCTACTATCATTGAGTCTCCTTATTAAATTCTAGATAGAAGGCTCTGGCTCTGGCCTCTTTGTTCTCAACACCTTACAAAGTACTCCTTGTTCGAGATGTTCGTGACATGAGAAAAAGAGACAACAGGTAGACGGGCATCTATGTCTATGACTCTTGTAGCCACTAAGTAGAATGGGCACCTCTACAGGCATACTCATATAATAACACACTTTTCAGGATATGAATTACTCTCACAGAGGCTTTCCAGAGACATTCCCTCTGCCTATCTCCATGCCAAGCATGCTCATATATGCTGCCATTCACAATTTTAACCTTTAAGTCATACACTTCATTACCACGAGTGGATCACAGACAAACATGTGTTCCCTATCTTTTATTTTTTTTATTGAGCTATGGCCTTACATTGGTCATGCTCAGAAACGAATTTACTTGTTAACTGAGCATGCTCATGAATGTGCTCATCTTAAAGTGCCTTCCTACATGAATATGTGTTGGTTTCTCAAGCAGAATCACCTCAATTCATTAGCTCAAACAAAGCATTGCTTTTAAACAACAGCTGTGCTGCAGGTAAGAGCGCTTTTACTATTCTTTTGGTTTGGGGTTCAGCATGTTTTGCCTTCACTCTCACCAAAATGAAAACTCAGCCCTTTTCACTGAATTTCTATCCTGTTGGTTGTCTGGGTCAATGGTGTAAACCAAGAACAAAGAAATCTTAACGCCAAACCCTGTTGTCAAACAGGGGAGACAATTTGGTCTTTTTACTCTGATTCTAAATTGAAATTTGTTCTATATGACTGTAATTATGCACAACTATCTAGATTCGTAAAAGGAGAGAAAGATGGGTAGGGATACCACCATTTTAGCCCTCCGCTCTGATGGTGGGACTCAAGGCCTCACACCGTAAGTGAGCAGTCTTGTTCTGGGCCATGCCCCTCGTTAAGCCACACCAGTGTTTCAAATTCCAGTATATTTTTAATAACAACTCGGGGTAGAAGACTGCAGTATACAATATTTGCATACTTTATCTGTGGGTAATTCTTTCTTGGAATAAAATGCCAAAGTAAAAGCTCTGACGGCCTTTCCTTCTTTTGGCCTTTATCTTCTAAGTTCAATTCAGAGCAAACGTCTGGAGCACAGGAATGCTAGCCCATGAATATTTATGGGCTCTTTCCTCAGTTTAGTTGTATGAGAGGTGCTGCAAGATGTTATTCATGTTGCTACTTTTTACAGCCATTCTCAATAAACTAAAGAATATGCTGTTTGGTTTCTTTAAAGAAGAAAACCCCTGACTATCTTAGTGTTTCTTTAGAATATTGAGAATATAGATTCACTATCTTTTTTTTTTTTAAACAAGGGTTTTAATCCGGTGGACAGAAGCAGTCTAGACAATTTGATTTTAGCAATTATTTTCAAGTAATTAATGAGAAGACAAGTTGACTTAAGTTGATGGTTACTTTTATTTTGTTAGTTCTTCTGACCTATTTTTCCCCAAACATACATCTGTTATAATGTAGTCCAGAAATCAAAATATGATCAACTTTTGTTTGCTTGAAATTCTTTTTTTCTGGTCAAAATATACTAACCATTAGTAGTCTAAAAACTCTCAGATATTTTATTTCTCAAAATGATAATACATGTAAATCATTTGCATAATGTGCACTACATTTATAATCGCAAAAAAACAGAAGGTGATACCCATTTACTGTATACCAATGTGACATAAAACATGACAAGTTAAGACTTTTGAGATTAATAAAATTCTATAAATTCCATTTGTTTCCATATTTATTGGTAATTTTAGAGAAAGCTATGATTTATAAGGACCTGAATGAATTAAATGGAAGGGAGAGAATTCCAATAGCATTTCTTACAGAGTAAAGGTGGAAGAAGTTTGAGGTTGTGCATGTGGGTTTTAAAAGTCTATCTGCAAGGTTGAGAAGGTGGTTTACTATCACCTACAGGCATTCTTTCGTGAAGCATTTATGGCATACTATGTGAGAAAAATTTCAATTCCAAAGAAATCATGAGATAACTAATTAGGAAAATATTTTCTTCTTTCCTAATTTTATATCACCATCAATTCCAAATTTCCATTTATTTGACATTATATAATGACTTACCTTTAATTGTCGATGTCTTAGTTACTTTTCCTTTTCTGTGACTAAATATTCTACCAAAATATTCTTCTCAAGGGAGAAGAGTTTATTTTAGATGACAGTTCAAGAGTGCCATCCATCATTTTGTTGAAGTCACAAAAGAAGCAGCTTGAGACAGCTGAGTCCTTGGGATCTTGTGAAGAACCAGAGAACCACAAATACATGCCTTTGTCTCACTTTCTCCACTTGGTGCAGTTCAGGATCCCTGCCCAGGGAATAATGTCATCACAACTGGCAGGTCTTTCCATGTCTCTTAACCTAATAAAAAACATCCCCACCAGCAAAGCCAGGGGCCAGTCTCCCAGGTGCTGTCAAGCTTTCTTCAAACTATCCATTGAGATTAACCACCCTATATTACGAATAAAATGTATTTATTTGAATTTAATTTCTAAGTATTTAGGAAAAAAGTGTTCCATTGAATAAATTAATTGTTTGGTTGCTTTCAAAACCTAATTGTTAAAGTTAGGAGAAATGACCTCTGATGGTACTATAGACTACTCCAGGAAGGTGTAGTCTATTCCTGGGTTATTCTGAAGCAGGGGCAGTCATTGAAACACCAAAAGTGAGAGAGACATTCAGGTCTCCTGGGAAATTTACAACAGATACAGTAACCATTTAAGATCTCCAATGACACAAGTATTGAGTGAAGATCCAACTTAATCTTCTTCTTAAACTTCTGTGCAAGTTCTTTTCCAATAATGACATAAAAGAAATGCTTTTAAAAATCCTTTTTTTTTTCTGTTTGCTCATTTACTTGAGATACAGTCTTATTGTGCATCCTAGGCTAGGCTTAATTCCCTTTAAACCTACTCTTGCCTTGAATTGGCCAGCTTCTTGCCCTATCCTCCTAAGCACTGAATTTTCACAGATGCACCAAATACAACTTTTGGTTATGTGAATATGCAATATTCCAAAATTTGCTTAAAGTACCTTATAGCTCTGTATGCTTGTGCCCAGATGTTTCCAATTGTCCCATTGTGTGGTGCAGAGGCAGTGAACTGGAAACCTTTTCCATCCAGATGTTTTAATTGCACACAGACACTATCATGGGCTATTAAGACTGATGACTGAAGAAAGGAATGACTTCTGAGTGAAGGTCAATTTTAAATTGTTTTTATCTCCTTTCATTTTTGTCTCATTTCATTTTATTCTGTAGTATTTTATGACAAAAAAATGAAACGAAAGGAAAAGGAAGTTTACACACATTTTATTTTAAGTTACAGTTTATATGAGCATCAAACACGAGTGTTTTATTTAATTCTTCGGGTTGATACCTTTCTGGTTTCCTGAAATATAATACCCATTAATCCCTGTTTGCAGACACCTTGAAATATTTATTGAATAATACAATACAGATTCTAAAACATAATCTTCTTTTATGAATACTGGCACAAGTTCACCCAGCTCTGTGGAAGATTTAAGAAGAATGGCAGGGCGAGCTCAGACATTGTTTACAACTCACCTCCAGCAAGATATAACTTTACTCTTGGCTGACCTTTAAGCAAACGCAATGGTTATGTAACCACGTAAGCTAAAAACTAAACAGGAAAAGACAAGAGAGGGGTCACAGAGCTGGGAATGAACTACAAACTCACTCTATTTGTTAAACTTAGATTTTTATCATGCTGCTCAAAGAAACACTGAAGTTTCCCAAATGAAAAATGTGACTGATATTTTATCTTTGCTATCTGAATGTATACATAAATATTTCAGTATTTAAGAGAAGTTATTTGGAAGTCTACAATAAAATTCATTGCAGTATCTTGCAATATTAACAGTGTTCACTATTGACAAAGTCAAATTTTGGAATGAACTGCATTCTGTCACAGAACAAATGTCCATGAATATTGTTCCTGAAATACAACATCTGAGGTTGTTCTGAAAGCAAATAGATTTATCTTTGGAAAATTTTAAACACAACATTTATCATTTGTAGCATATAAATCAAGTTAATAATGGCTGCATGGATTTTTTTCTATTGGAAAAATTCTTTGTGAGAAAAAAAACAACAAAATAAATTAAACTGTAGCATGTAGAAATAGTCTCAGATATTGAACTATCTTTATTTTAGTAAGACATAAAATGTTGTTAGCAAATTCAAGGTTTTTTTAAATGTATGTCCTTGATGAGTATCTAGCTTTTCCGTATGATATAGTTAGTAATCACTTAGTATATTTTTATTTTCATATTTAGTAAACTCATCAGTATGACTATATGCATTTTTAAATGTCATTTAAACAATGGAGCTATAACATAAATTGCATTAGAAAATATATGAACATACACACACATACACACACACACACACACACACACACACACACACATATATATGAGAGAGACAAAATATCACTGAAATTGTGCTGTGACTTCACAGATCAACAAGACAGATTTCTTCAATCCAGTAGGAAACATAAAGATATCCAATGAAGAATTAAAATACTATATGAAAGTAGCAAAATAGACGATCATATCTGAGTACCCAGAAGCAAGAAAACCTGGGGTTTGGCAAAAGAAGCAGTCTTTGGATAGGACCTCTTCCTTAAAAGATGTGACAATCAGCCAAAGAAACCCACTGGACACAGAAAGTCTCAACATGACTTGAGCATTGGGTTTGAGACGGGGAAAGGTGAAGCTGAAGGGGGTAAAAAGCTCTGGAAGAGCCCTAAAAGAGGGCTAAGGAGTTCAAGACAGAAAAAATCAAAAGAAACAACCCAATGATAAAGGCACCGAGACTTCTAGATGGGATCAGTGGTAATCACATGACAAACAAGTATACTGGCGTTCTGGGATCATCAGTGTGGTTGCATTTGGAGAACAAATGCAAAGGATAAAGTCACAGATTCTGGAAAAGAAATCAGAGTTTGGAGCATGTGGCATTAATCTAAGTGAGAAACTCCAGTAACACTGCAGAAGTAGGAGAGAAAAAAGATTTGAGAGACGCTCAGAAGGTATCTAACTGAAGGTGCTTGGTAAAGGAAGACGAGGTGGGTCCTGGGAATCATTAATGTATAAACTTGTAAAGAAGCCTGATTGTGAAGAGAAATAAGTATAATTCTAGACATATTACTCATCTTTTGCCAAGCCTATATACAGATGTTAAATACTTCCACTTTGTATCTGTGTGTGTCACTGTGTCTCTCTCTCTCTCTCTCTCTCTCTCTCTCTCTCTCTCTCGTGTGTGTGTGTGTTTGTGTATGTATGTGCGTATGCTTCATATGTTTCATGTGTACATGGTGAAACCAAAGGGAATATCATGTCCTTCTCTATACTCTCTACATTATTCCTTTGAGACAGGGTCTCTTCACTGGACCAGTGATTCCCCCGCACCCTCCTTCCACACAGTGCTATGGTTTGGGCACAAAAGTGCCTTCCTCTGCTTTTTGCATGGATCTTAATGCTTGCATAAGCTCTCTTACTCAGTCACCCCTTTTGCCTCTAGATAAGCAATTTTATACATGGAAAATATAAATAGACATTAAGCAATTTGGTATATACATGAAAAACTTTTAATTGACGTTCTGAGCACTACTCTCAGCACGTTACAACTTATGATTTGTCTTAATTTGTTTCCTATTGCTCTGATAAGCACAATGACCAGAAGCAACCTGAGAAGGAAAGATTTTGTTCAGTTTACATATTCTGGTAATGGTCCATCATTGAGGAAACTCAGGGCAGGAACCTGGAGCCAGGAAATGATGCAGAACATGAAGGGATCCTACCTACTGGCTTGCTACAGCTGGTTTGCTCAGCCTGCTCTCTTAGACCACCCACTTGCCTTGGGATGGTGCTGTCTACAGTAGGCTGGGTTTTCTCCTACATTAATCATCAATCCAAACAGCTTTCCTTGGACTTGTATGTGAGCCAGTCTGATGGATGAAATTTCATCAACTTAGGTTCCATTTTCCTAGGGGGACTATGGTTTGTATTGAGTTAACAATAAAAACTAAACAGTAAATGCTTTTAGTAAGGAAATATAATATAATATTGTACTCAAGGGCATAAGTGGTTGTAGTGGTTTGAATGAGAATGAACTTAATAGTCTGATATATTTAAATCTGATATATTTAAATCTCAGAGTTGTTTTGATTTGTATTTCTCTGATGACTAAAGATGTTGAACATTTCTTAAGTGTCTTTCAACCGTTTTAGTTTCCTCGGTTGAGAGTTCTCTGTTTAGGTCTGTACTCCCATTTTTTTATCGGATTATTTGTTCTTTGGATGACCAATTTCTTGAGTTCTTTGTATATTTTGGAGATGCTCAATCGTACCACAAGGACATGTGCTCAACTATGTTCATAGCAGCATTGTTTGTCATAGCCAGAACCTTGAAACAACCTAAATTGCCCTCCACTGAAAAATGGATAAGGAACATTTGGTACATTTACACAATGGAGTATTACACAGCAGAAAAAATAGCAGCATCTTGAAATTTGCAGGCAAATGAATGCCTAGAAAACATCATACTGACTGAGGTAAACCAGACACAGTAAGACAATTATCACACATACTCACTCATAAGTGGTTTTAAAATATAAAGCAAAGCAGCTTACCAATCACAATCCCACAGAACCTGGACAACAATGAGGACCCTAAGAGAGGACATACATAGATCTAATATACATGAGAAGTAGAAAAAGACAAGATCTCCTGAGTAAATTGGGAGCATGGGGACCTTTGTAGAGTGTTGAAGGGGAGGGGAGAGACAGGGAGGGGAGCAGAGAAAAATGTAGAGCTCAGTAAAAATCAATAAATTTAAAATATAGAAAAATAAAAACAAATACACATTTTAAAACAAAACAAAAAATTAGCAAAATAGTTTCTTTATAGAAAGTAATATTAGATTAGACAGGACACTGCCTTTTATTAAAGATGCAGTCAGCTACTTGTAGTACTTCTTCTTTGTTTTTCTGTTATTTTGTTTGTTTATTTGTGAAATTGGTGAGCCTTGTAAGGCTATGCAGTTTTTACAGTATTGCAAAGTAATTTGTATTAAGAATCAGCTATGACTATCTCCTGTGGAGGAAAGATCCATAAATTACAGCTCTGGTTATTTGTCAGGTATGTAGTTTAAAAATTCTTTGGCAGACAGGATTAAAGTATGAGAATTGATCCTGCACTCCAGCTGAGGGGCCTGTGAAATTATAAAGATAATATGCTTAGTACAACATCTCCTGCTGCCTAACTTAAAGGTGCTGGGTAGGAGGTCAGAGAAAGAGAAGGCAGTTGGATGGCACTATTTGAAATATTTTAAATAAATGTTTTCTGTAAGAGACTAAATTATTATATTAAGGAATGATATTTTTTCTAAGCAGAAACATTATGTCATTTAATGTATGAGTGAGAACATTCTTAGAGTCTTGGGGCTTCTAGTCCATCCAGGTTTCAGAGGAACATTATTCTCTATGGTGTAAAGTTTAATATCTTTCAGAATAATTTCAATGCTCAGTAAGAAAGAATCTATTATTTTGTTCCTATAATTTCTTCCAAAAAATCTATACTCACGTAGAAAAATATACTTACAATTTCCTGCAAGAATTCTTGACAGTCTTGGGTTATATCTGCCACTCAGAAACAATCTTGAACAATTTACAGATTCCAATCACAATAACTACAGTTGCACAGCATGAACCAAGACAACTTAGTTGTCTCTTAGTTGTACAAGTTAGATGTATAGAATTACAAGATTAACAACATTGAAAAACCACAGTCATTTAGGATAGTCTGCTCTACAGAGTTTCTCATACCCATAAAGACTCATACCATAAAACAGAATAAAAATAACCTCAAGCTTGAAGATCAGATGAGGTAAACAAAAGCATGAATGAATTAAAAGAGAACAAGAAAAATGACACAGGATGGATAAGAGAGTGTCACCTGCTAAAGATGGACTCAAAATGTCCTCTAAGCTGGCAGCATTGCTGAACTTCTATTCCATTATAAAGTCAATGACCTCCATGAGGAAAACCAGTAAGATCCTTCCTGGTACAGAAATCTGTCAAGATGATTCATAGCCTGTGAAGAAAAAGGGGGTTCTTTAAAAGGGGATGGATGAGAAATTCCTATCATTTCTTAGGACAGAGTCAGGAACGTGCCCACTGTGGCTAAGGATGACCTCATCTTTAGAACAGTGCCCACTCTGTAAGGGATTTTTGGGAGTAGGGTGAACTAAGTTTTAACTACTAATATTATTTCTACCTTATAAAATGAAGAACTCCAAACCTACTACTTTAGTTTAATTCTGCAAACTACCTACAATATGCATTTCTTTTTTATCTTTACTTTTAATTTTTTTAATTTAAAGGCCAAGCAATGATGGTGCATGTCTTTAATCCTTTCACTCAGGAGGCAGAGGCAGATGGATCTCTGTGAGCTTGAGATCAGCTCTAAAGATACAGAGAAACCCTGTGTCTCAAAAAAAAATTAAATAATTTTTTTTTCATTTATTTTACATACCAACTGCAGTATCCCCTTGTCCTCTCTTCCCATCACCCCCACATCTTCAGTGTCCATTCTGAAAGAGGAAAGCTTTCTATGTGTTCAAACAAAGCATGGCACATCAAGCTGAGGCAGGACCCAGCTCCTTTCCTAGCATCAAGGCTGGGTGAAGAAAGCCATCATGAAGAATAGATTCCCAAAAGCCAGATAAGCTCCTAGGCCCTCTGCATGTGCAGGACAGTTGTCTAACTTTTTCTCTTTATAAGGTTCCTAGCAATGAAATTAGGACCTGTTCCTGGTGGTTAGCACATCTCTTCTAAAATTTAATTAAAACACAATGACATTATTTCCCTCTTCCCTCTCTTGCTTCCTACCCCTTCCATGATAGTCTGCTCCCCGCATTTACAGCCTCCTCTTCTTTAACCATTGTGGTTACATACAGGTCTAATTGAATAAATATAGGTACCACTCTCAGACTTCTTGGAGTCTGAGCCGAATTCACTAAAACTTCAGATGAGTTCACTGGTCAACCTTCTTCAGAGGAGCTTCTTCTTGAAGTACGTGGTAATGAACACAGCGACCCAGAGCTGTGCACTGCATAGAGGGTGACTTTGCACACTACATTGGGGGTCTTTATAACTCCTCTCCTGTCAAACCTAGAGGATCTATCTGGAAAAGGAGCCAGAGGTGGTAGATGACTTCAGGAAAACAGTCTTCCTGATACACCAGGGCGTAAGCACATAAAAACTCAGAGATTGTGATGACGTCATGTCAACAACCTACACAAGTTCCAGGCAGACAAAATGCCAGTGCTGAGATAGGAAAAGAGTCACCAAGACCAACCACTAGCCAAGAAGCTATTTGTAGCGGATAGAGAGCATTTTAATTACTTTTCTATTGCCATGGCAAAGTACCATGAACAAGTCAAGTTATAAAACAAAGTATTTAATTGTGGGCTCATGGTCCCAAAGGGTGAACCCATGCCGTCACACTGAGGAACATGGCAGTAGGCAGCAGGAATGTTGCCGGAGCAGTAGCTGGGAGTTTCATACTGCTCCTCAAGTTAGATGCAAAGAGAGGGAAATTTGGCCTGACATGAACTTTTTTAAACTTCAAAACCCACACCCAGTGACACATTTTCTTCAACAAGGCAACACCTCTGGATTCTTCCTAAACAGTGCCTTGGAGGGATACATTCTAATATAGGAATATCCTATTGTACCAGTGTTATTCAAATCTGCACAGAGAGGAACACTGACTTTTCCTCAGTAAAGTAACACTAGACCCTTACTCTCAATATGGCCTCGAGTTTAGGATTAGCCAGCCAATGTAGAACAGACTCTATTTTTTGTGTTTTGTTTTGTTTTTAAAACAGAGAGAAAAAAACTGTATTGGGTGTATAGAGGGCAGTATCTAAAAGGAGTTGAGGAAAGGAAAGAAATATGATTAAAATATATTGTATGAAATTCTCAAAAAGAAATAAAAACATTAAAAAAGGAGATAAGAATAAATCCAGGATGCCTGATCTTTTCAGTGGTGTCTGCCTGTATATGCTTCTAGTACTCTCCACCTGCTGTTGGATAACCAATTAGATGAATCCTGGGGAATAGTAGTTTTTCCTCTCTAAGTTGCTGACTGCTAGTAGCTCTTCATCTAGGGGTGGCAATCTATGTGATTTTTCTCAACGATTTGGAGGTCAACTTTGGAGCTGTTTCAATCTTGTTTAAGCAGCCATGGTGCTGAGATCTCATGGGAGTAGCTTCCTTGTCATAGCCGGAGGTCACAATCCCACAGCTGAGTCTTTGGTCATCTGCCTCTTACAATCTATCTGCCCCCTCCTCTGCTATGGATCTGGGTGTAGAAGTTGTATTTTAGATGTATCAACTGGGGCTGGCTACCTCACAGTCAGTTGTTCTTTGTACTTTGACTAGCTGTAGTTTTCTGTGACCGTCTTCTGCTCCAAAAGACGCATCTTTGATGAGGGGCGAGGTCTCTCTACTCATCTGTGGGCCTAGGGATGGTGTTTAGAATGCAGTTAGCAGTTATACTGATTTAGGAAAGTGGAGGTATAGGTTCTTCTCTACAACTCATGACCTTACTAGTCATGTTGTTAGCTAGCTTTCCAGTACCAACCATGATTTCCCTCATGTTGGCCTTGAGTCAAACTGGACAGCTATTGGTTATCCCCAGTGTAAAAATATCTCTGCATCTTTAGAGATGTCTTGCCAGGCTGGTTGCTGCTGTGGTTTGTGGTTGTCACAGCTGGATATGGCTATTTATTGTTTTCCTTGGCAGTTTATATAGCACCTTCCGTTGCTGTGAAAACCTTCGCAAAGGAAGCTTTCTGGTGAGTTCCAGCTGAAGTTCCGAATCCAATGTCCAATGTGTGTGGTGACTTCATCAACAGGGACTTATCGTTATCTTCAGGGAGGTAATCAAGGTCAACAGCAATCACTTTACATCCTTTGGGAGACCTTGGACTTCCTGGGCCTCTGACTCCAAAGGAAGGTTTTTCATGCCTGATGCTGAAGATGTTTCTGTTAGGTAGTCATGGCTTCTAAGTGGTATAATTTCATTTCTACATATAAAAACAATTTGTGAAAATTATAAAAGAAATGTGATTACAAAGACTTTCCACAGACCCTTATTGTCATTTGTTTCCACTCCCTGCTTTTCTATATTCTCCTCCTTCCTCTCTTTGCCAGGTTTCCCTTTACATCATCTTTCCCTGCTCCTCTCCTCTCTACCCACCCCCGCCATTGGTCCCTTCTCATTTTCCCTGTTTCTGTGGTTGCTCCAGAGTATATACTCATATCTGAAGTCGTTCCATAGGTTAACACAGAGGGAGAAGGCTAAACGTCTCTGAAATTCAACCACATATAAATGAGTTTGCCTGAGCTTTACAAAAACGTTACACAGTATGATTTTGCTGAAGATCATCCTGGATGACCGTACTGTGGACCAATTCAGAAAGCTTATTTTTGTGAAGAATCAGTGAAGCATTGGCTATAAACAGATTTTTTTTCAAGCATCTGAATTACTCTTTTTATATATTATAAATAATAATTTTTAAAGTGTTTTTCAAGAAGTGTTTCAAATATTTGAAAATTTATATAGTGGCATCAAATGGTAAATTATCTTGATGTGACTTTGAAAATACTTGCATGAATAGGGACTAATTGAAATATATGTTAGCTGTGATTGATTATACCTACAATTATTTATTTGAATTTTCAGAACACGATCCCCAGTCTATTTTTATGCATGTTTGGCATAACTTTAAATTAATACTTATGAAGCAGATAAGATTTATCTACATTTAAGCACGAAGTGATGCTTGGAATTAGGACTGCAAATTTGTCAAACAAAATGGGAGAAAACTAAAAGAAACTCCTGGAGAAGGGAAAACATTCAAATATAGAAAATGTGTTACATAAAACTGGTGATCTTTGCTAATATTAGGTGTAGCACTTATTTATAAATACACATACACATATATAATTTCTGTGTGTGATTTGTGCAAACTGTGATATTTTGTACAAGTTTGCAGGTAATTTGTAGAGTAGTCCAATCTCAAGAATAGAGCACTCTTGTGTGTCTGTTGTCTTATACAGAAATCCATGTACCAAGGGCATTTATACCAGAGCCCTCAATGCTTACCACACAATCCAGAGGCTAGAGTGTAAGCATTCATAGCTATACATGCTCAGTGTTCTTCTAGTTCTTCTACATTTTAGGGGAATGTCCTCTCTTTTGATGTCAAATAAGAAAGTACCTTTTAAAATTATTTTAAATGGCCGGGCGGTGGTGGCGCACGCCTGCAATCCCAGCACTAGGGAGGCAGAGACAGGCGGATCTCTGTGAGTTTGAGGCCAGCCTGGTCTACCAAGGGAGTTCCAGGACAGGCTCCAAAGCTACAGAGAAACCCTGTCTCGAAAAACCAAAAAAAAAAAAATATTTTAAATGAATATCAATATTTTCAAAACTTCACAGCTCATTATTAGATTGGATATCTTTTGCATTGTTCATTGGGGGGGTCTGTTGTCATTACAAGCAAGGAGAGAAGAAGAAATCGTTCTCTATTCAGGGTTTGTAAAAATCCAAAGACAATAAATTAGGATTCTGAGAAGTCAAAAGCAATGAAGAAATTGAAAGCATTTTATCTTGGACTGAATGAATTTCAACAGCTTTCTCTTTTAGAAGTGCAATAATGGAGGTTGAAGGAGAACCCATGTCTTCTGATTGCTCCGAAGGTCTAGTATACTCAGTCTCATCCCCAGTTCTCTAGTGGGAAACCTGCTGTGGTCTCCCTCACTGTCCTAGTTCCCAACGGATGACAAAACTCTTCTCTCCAACCTGCCCTTACCCAGTGCATCCCATTATCCCAGCTTACAACATCAGTAGTCACTCACTGAGAACATACCAGTTAAACACAAGAGGCAAACAGGTAAGCTAACTGAAAAGCCTCACCACTCCCTCCTCACCTCCAAACCCAATACCCAGTCTAGTCTCTATGTTTCCCCAGATTCAGTCCCAGAGTCTCACTCCCAGTGCTGCAACAGAACACCAACTATAGCTTTCCTCCACCCCCAGCATACATCTGTGTATCCCACAGTTCATTCCTTCCTAACCTTCTTCTTCTATTTGATCACGCTATTCCATCCAACTCCAGAAGGCACCCCTGTCCCCCTCACCCTACCCCTGCTAACCCACAGGCCATTACTGCCAGAAAACCATGTAGGCTACCCTCAGCACACCTTCTTTCTCTTTTTTCCCCTAGATCCAACACCCAGGTTCAGCCCCAGCTCTGCAGTAGAACAACCATGGCAGCCTTCCCTGGTACGTGCTCCCATTTCCTGTGGATCCCACAAATTTGCCCCTTCTAACTTTCCTCCCCCCATTAATTTCTTTGTCCCAGACCACAACCCCATCAGGCATCCCCTGCTAACCAGAGAGCTGCTCCTCAGAAGGTAACAAGTGGGCTAAAGGCTGACGCACACCTCGCCCACTGCTCTGAGATCTAATACCCCAGTCTCACCCCCAGCTCTGTAGCAGGATGTCTGCTGCATGCAGTCTCCCTTTCCTCTATCCCCACTTTCAATGAATTACCTTCGCATTGAGTATTCCTTCCTCCAACTCAAACTAGTATCCCAGCATTCAACAACAGCAGGCACTCAACTTGTGAACATAGTGGCTGAACAGGTCAGTAAAAGGGCCAACCTGCAACCATTATGCTCTCCAAAATCCATAGAGGAAACAGAAACCAAGGAACAAAACATCCACTCAACAAAGACAAATCCAGAAGTCAACACTTAGACCTACAATCACCCCAAACCCAAATGCCTAGATTGCAGCATAAGGAAACAATTAGTAACAGCCAGTACAATGTGTCTCCACTAGAGCTTAGCTATCCTACCCCAGCAGGTCCTGAATATTCCAACATAGCCTAAACACAAGAAACAGACCTGAAGACTAACCATATGGAGATAATAAAGGTTCCTAAAGAGAGGATGCATAAATCTCTTTTAAAAATGCAGGAAAACACAAGCAATTGGAGGGAATGCATAAATCCTTTAGGGAAAGCCAAGAAACAAACAAAACAAATGGTGGAAGAAAATGAATAAAACTGTTCAAGACCTGAAAATGAAAACAGAAGCCATAAAGAAAACACAGAGGGATTTCTGGAAATGAATAATGTAGGAATTTGAACAGGAACTACAGAGGTAAGTTTCACCAACAAAAAAGAAGAGATGGCAGTGAGACTCTTAGGTACTTAAGATACAATAGAAGAAATGGATACAAAGGTCAAAGAAAATGATAAACCAAAAAAAAAAAAAATTTGACACCAGACATCCAGGAAAATGATGTCTATCATTTTCACACTATGAAAAGACCAAACGTAAAAATAGTAAAATTAGAGGAAGAGGAAGAATCCTAGCTCAAGGACCCTGAAAATGTTTTAAACAAAAACATTGAAGAAAATTTTCTTAACTTAAAGAAGGGATGTCTATAAAGACACAAGAAACATACAGAACATCAAATAGATTCAACCAGAAAATAAAGTCCCCCTCACCACATAATAATCAAAACACTAAACATACAGAACAAAGTATATTAGAAGCTGCAAATGATAAATCCAAGTAACATACAAAATCAGAAAATTAGAAGCACACCTGACTTCTCAGTGGAGATGCTAAAAATCAGAAGGACTGGGATAGACGTGCTGCAGACTCTAAGAGACCACAGATGCCATCACAAAGTACTACACCTGGTAATATTTTCAATCACTATCGGCAGAGAAAACAAGATATTCCACGATAAAGTCAAATGTATACCATATCTGTTCACAAATGCACTCTACAGAAGGTGTTAGAAGGAAAATTTCAAACCAAAGAGGTTTACTAGACCCATGAAAGCAGAGGAAGTCAATAATTTCATGTCAGCAAAACCAAAAGAAAGGAAGCAATGTACCCTGAACACACACACACACACACCACCACCACCACCACCACCACCACCACCACCACCACCAACAGCAACAACAACTCCAACAACAGTAACAAAACAACAGGAATAAACAATCTTTGATCATTTACATATCTCTATATCAATGGTCTCTTTTCCCCAATAAAAAGATACAGACTAACAGAATAGATGTGAAAACAGGATCCATCCTTCTGCTGCATTCAAGAAACTCACATCAAGGATAGACATACCTCAGGGTAAAAGGTTGGAAAAATATATTCCAAAACATGGACCTAAGAAGCAGACTGGTGAAGCCACTGTAATATTTAACAAAACAGACCAAACCAAACCTGATCAAAAGTGCTAAAAGTACACTATATACTCATGAAAGGAAAAATCCACCAAAATGACATAGCAATTCTTAACATCTATGCCCCAAACACAAAGGTACTCAAGTTTGTAAAAGAAACATTACAGTTTAAGCCACATAGTGATCCTCATGCACTGATACTTCAGTATTCCACATCAATCATAGACAGGTCATCCAAACAAAAATAAACAGAGAAATACTGTACCTACCATTTTTTAAGCCAAATGGATCTAACAAATATTTATACAGCATTTCACCCAAACACAGAAGAATATACCTTATTTTCTGCACCTCATTGAGCTTTCTTTAAAATTAACCACACACTTGGACATAAAGCAAGTTTCAACAGATACAAGAAAACTGAAAACTCCCTGTGTCTTATCAACCCACCATCGATTACAACTAGATATCAACAAAAGAAACAATAGAAACCCTACAAACTCAGAAAAAATGAACAGCTCTCTACTGAATGAAAAATGGATTAAGACAGAAATGAAAAAAAAAAGAAATTAATCCTTTCTAGAATTCAATGAAAGTGAATTCACAACACACCCAAACTCATGGAAGACCATGAAAGCGATGGTAAGAGGACAGTGCATAGCACTGAGTGCATACATCAAAAATAAGAGAGATCTTACGCGAGCTACTTAACAGCACTCCTGGAAGCTGTAGAACAAAAAGAAGCAAACTCACCCAAGAGGAGTAAACAGCAGGAAATGATCAAGCTCAGGGTTAAAATCAATAAAGTAGCAACAAAGAGAACAATACAAATAATCAATGAAACAAGGACTTGGGTTTTTTTGACAAAACCATTAAGACAGACAAACCCTTCCTTACCCAAGCTAATTAAAAGACACAGAGAGAATATTCAAATAAAGAAAATCAGAACTGAAAAGGAGTACATAATGACAGCCTCCGAAACTGAGGAAATCCAAAGAATTATTAGGTCATACTTCAAAATCCAGTACTTGCCGGGCAGTGGTGGCACACGCCTTTAATCCCAGCACTCGGGAGGCAGAGGCAGGCGGATCTCTGTGAGTTCGAG
>NC_022035.1:10541234-10553153 GCF_000317375.1 Microtus ochrogaster | reverse complement strand
AGAGGCAGGCGGATCTCTGTGAGTTCGAGACCAGCCTGGTCTACAAGAGTTAGTTCCAGGACAGGAACCAAAAAAAAAAAAAAAAAAAAAAAAAATCAATCCAGTACTCCATCAAACTGGAAAGTCAAAAAGAAATGAATAATTTTATCAATAGCTACTACTTACCAAAGTTGAATCAAGATTAAATAAACAATTTAAATAGACTTACAAGCCCTAGTTAAACAGAAGAAGTCATTAAAAGTCTCCTAGGAGAACTAAACAAATCAAATAAACAAACAAAAAATTTCAGGGCCAGATGGTTTTAGAGCAGAATTCTAACAGGCTTGCAAAGGGGAGTTAATGCCAATTCTCCCCAAATTATTCCACAAAATAGAATTGGAAGGAACATTGCCTATCTCATTTTATAAGGACACAATTACTGTGATACTCAAACAACACACAGACTCAACAGAGAAAGAGAATTACAGACCTAGTTCACTATAAACATAAATATAAAAATATTCAATAAAATACTTGCAAATTGAATCCAAGAACACAGAAAAGATTGTCCACTACGATCAAATAGGCTTTATACCAGCGTTGCAGAGATGGTTCAACATGTAAAAATCAATAAATGTAATTTACCATTTATAAACAAACTGAAAGAAAGAATTCACATGATCATCTCATTAGATGCTGAAAACCTTTGACAAAATCCACCATACCTTCATGATTAAAATTGGCGGAGTTCTAAGACATAACACAATAAAAGCAATTTATAGTCAACATCAAATAAATTGAAGAGAAACTTGAAGGAACTCCACTAAAGTGAGGGATAAGACATGATTGTTCACCATCTCCATACCTATCCAATATAGTACTTGAAGTCTTATCTAGAGCAATAAGACAGTTGAAGGAGACCAAAAAGGATATAAATTGCAAAGTATGAACTCAAAGCATCCTTATTTGCAGATGATTTGATAGTCTCTGACTCTTGTCCCTGCTCTTGAGACTCTTCACCTCCTGTTGGGTTGCTGTGTCTGACTGTGATAGGACAGCTTTTGCTTCATCATATTATATCTGATTTTGTCATGTTTGGTTGTAATTTCAAAGAAGCCTGATTTTTCCAAAGAGAGACAGAAAGGGAGTAGATCCAGGGGGGAGAGGAATTAGGAAGGAGTTAGGAGGAGCAGAGGGAGGGTATGCAATAATCAGGATATATTATATGAGAAAAGAATCCATTTTCAATAGAAGGAAAAAAGGAAAAAAATGTAATAATGTTTACTGGACATCTCTATCATAGAGTATGTCAGTTTTCTAGAGTTTATATAGCTATGTACTATGTATATATTTTCTCAAAAATTAAGTAGTATAAATGTGTTTATTTGTTAATATTAAGGAGTTTTCTACACAAAGTAAAATGGTAGATAAATGTCTCAATATGGGTGGTATCTTCTGAGATATCATCTTTGTCTTGCAGTTACTGCCTTCTGGAATCCCCATGTGATTTGTTCTTCTTCCTTATCTCGTATTATAAGGACACCCATCATATGTGATTGGAACGTGTTAGAATGACCTCATTTCAACTTCACTACCACTTAAAAGCTCTAATGTCCAAATAAAGCTACACTGGGAGGTATGTAGGATTATGATGCTAATATATAATTTTTAACACATATATATTTTATGAGTGAAATTTAGCTCACAACCTTAACATAATATAAACTAGGGATAATTTCATATGCCAGTAACCTAAATATTTTATAATAAATATTAAGAATAGTATTTAAAGTCATAATCAATAATAATTTAATATTTTAATATTTTCATTGATACATTATCTTAAAATGTTGGAGGAATGTTAATTGGTTTTTATGTTACAGTTGATATGAAAGCTGCTCACACAGAAAATCACTCCTGTATTCTACCTATCTACATTCAACTGTATGTATTATAAGCAGCCCATTGTTTATTGCTAGGAACTGTGAAACAAAAGGGGAAAAATGTCCAGGCTCTAGGGACTTAATATTTAATTACAGTAGCTGTATGGATGCTTAAAAAGAAGAATAAACAGCAAGATTGCATGTTTTAAATTCCAAACAGAAGATTATCTGTCTTCCTGGGTTTGAGGTCATACCAGCCTACTCTGTGTTGGCTTCTAAAGAATTCCAAGAGAAAGCTAGCATTGTTTATATGTAGATAATTAGAAGAGAATTTCAGAATGAAGAAGAGAAATGTATTTTTTAAAGACCTCTGGTCTCACAAGGAGTATTCTTCCATTGTTTCTTAGTGAGAAAGGAACAGAGCATCTTCTCTTATTATTTATAAATTTTCTCATTTTGAATCAATTCAACTCAGCAATTGCTATAAGGAAGCAACCACAATAGGGATTTTAAAAAATATGAATTAGTAAATACTTTAAACTTATTATTTATTTATCTATTTCTGTCGAAGTAGTTTCATATATCCCGAATTACCCTCTACCCCTCTACGTAACTGTGGATGACTTTGAACTTCTGATATTCTCAAGTGCTGGGAATATAAGCATATGCCACCATACAAAAAAGTAGATGCATTTTTACCACCTAAAAATAAAAATGGCTGTGCTCTCTGACTATGTAAATTATCTTTTTTATCATTTTGCTTTCATGCAGATTTATAAATGCAAATAACATGCTAGTAATAATATATGTGAAACCTACCCATAAAAGGTTTGAGCAGGTCAAGTCTGCAAGTTGACATCAGGGTGTCTAGACATGAAACCCTTGGCCTATAAACTACGTGCATTTTGACAAATTAAGTTTTCTTATAATAACTTATTTTAATGATCTATGAATTTAGGTGCCATGGTTCAGTTATATGTATCAGATGTTTAAACTTCATAAGCAATATGATAATATTAAGAAGTGAATCCTTGGAAGAGGTGATGTCAGAGAAATAGCCTTCATAAATGGGGAAAAGAGTTTGAGTGGAGTATCCTAGATCCCTTTGCCCTTCCGTCTGCTCTAGCAGGTGAGGCCATAGCAGCAAGACCACAGCAACCCATGAAGCAGAGTGAACCCGCACTTGACACAGTGTTTGTTGGTGCGTTACTCTTCTTCAGCTCTCCAATCTGCCAGACCCTTGATCTCTCGTTCCCCATTACCCAGTTTTCAATTTTTTTGTCATAAGAGTAGAAATAAAATAAGACAGGGAATAATGATAACTGCCTCATAAAATAACCATGAGGGTTTGGTTAAGGAACACATGAGCAAAATGCTTAGTACAAAATTAGCAATAAATGTTAGCTATTAGTGGTAGCCAATGAGTTCGAATATATTTAACATTCTCTGAGCAATGATTTTCAACCTCATCACCATATTGAAATAATAATATAGAGATTTATTTTTCAAATTATAATATAAGGTCTTATCCCTAGAGGTTCTGATAAAATTGACCTCCGAAAGTCCAGACGTCTCTGAGTTTTTAAAAGACCCCAAGGTAATTCTAACACACATGCAGAGTTGAAAGGATGCTACCCATGTAACACAGATGTGTAGTGCCATAGGAGCCCATCCACTTCTGAGCCAGTCCAGTAGTAGTTTCCCTATACATACTATGGATAACACTTTCCATACAGCCAGACATCACCTAAAATTCTAAGTATGCATCCCTCAGAATGGGGTTGATTCACAGTACACTGAAATTCGTATTTGAATATCTTCTTGAGGAGACTCATTTCCCATTCATGGTTAAAAGTGGTAAAAATTTCACCTTTAACTCCATTATTTTATTTCTGACAAGCTCGGATTCCACACACTTACCCTTTCTGTTTTTGTGACGCAGAGACATTCTTGAGGAATAATTAACTTTCTTAAATACATCACAGGAAAATTTCTCTATCATTCTTATTAATTCTTAAATCATTTAATGGATATCTTGATATAAAGACTACAATCTCAAATGACAAAGACATATTAGATGACACACTGGTGCTGGAATCCACATTTGGGCTTGAATTGTTTATTTCAGACTGGATATTGAGGAAAGAAACGAAGATTTGTGAGACAAGTCAAACAATCAGAATTGATTTACAAAGTTGTATGACAAAATTTAACTTTAGCCTCAGCCTCTCTAGATACCTCATTTGGGTAGAGAAGGAGTCAGCATCAGGTATCCTCAAAACTGGTGCCCACATTTCTCCTAAAATAGAAGCCTAGGACATGGCTGCAGGGTTGCATCTTGCAGTCACATGGGCTATGGAATTACCCACATTGGCCACTCAGTATAAGAAACCAGAGAGTTTTAAGTGGCAATATGTTTGATATAGAGCACAGAGTCCTGGACAGTTTATGGGATCCAAATGTTGTAAATAATTTAGACTCTGAATGCCAAGACAGGTAAAGTAGGGTGAAGGTTCATCAGAAGGAATTTCTGACATGAAGAATGGTGCTTTCATTGCAAGACTTCATCTAGAAGAAGTGCCCAGAAAAACAGGAAATGACCAATACTTTGAGCTATAGCTAAGTAAGAAATCACCGTGCCCCAACTTTGTGCTCATTAGGAACTTCTCATTGGAAGACAGAGGGTTACAAACAGAAAGGTAAGCAAGAGGAAATTATAGCGAAATTTACTATAACCTTGAAGTTCTTTGTGCCCTGAAAGGATCTTTCCAATTCTAAGACAACTGTCACCGTACACTTAAACTAAATTTATATGATGGAACTCAGAGTCCAGACACCAACAAAAATTTGGTAAGTTAATAGGATGTTCCAGCTGTAATGCCTTCATTCTTCTATCTTCAAAGATAATACATTTTAGACTTAGTGCTATCCCAAATTTAGACTGAGGGCTGAGTGCCCTCACTTCTATCTGCAGGAGTGAATTACAATGAAACTCCAGACACTCAACAGACAGCTGCTACTGGATTTAATAAACAACACTATAGAAAAGACCATTCAAGTAGCAACATGAACCAGGCATAGAAAATGTTTTCTTTCTCTTCATAGTTGTGGTTATTTGATATGGTATTTTATATGATGCCTAAAAGAGATCCAAGAGAAGCTATGAGACTTTGAACATCACGGAGCAATTAAAAGGGAGGATAAAACTATGGACTTGAAGTATAAATCAGGTTGCACTTCATGTTGTTAAAGCAACACAAATACAAACTATAATTTTTGATAGTTCTTTGACTTGGGTCAAGGGTAAGTTATGTATTTGGGGCTTGCATGTTGATTTCAGTAGGCTTATTGAGTCCTATCTGTTTTCAACTAGCATTGGGTTAGTAAGCAATTCAGGAAAGTTACTTAATTTAATTGTAAAACTACTGTAGGAAGCAGAAAGAGGTAACATCAATATCTCTACTCCAGGAAGGGACATATTCAAAATTAGACACTAGGCTGTAGCATAAGCTATCTCCATGCCCCTAGGAACAGCAAGCCATCCGTGGCTGATATATGCTTTTCATTATGTCTAACTCAGAGCAGACTTTTAGAAGCAGTTGAAAGTAGATACTAATTTTCAAAGGCAGAAAAAAGTATTTCTGTGTATATTTGCTAAAAGTTATTTATTAATTAGACAAAGAAAACTGAAAACCATATTCTACGAGTCAATAAGTCCAGCTACTGTGATTGCCTTTTGCAATTTACTCATCTTTTTAAAAATATTTAAATTAAGTGTTTAGGTTATCATATGAGGAATTTTGAATCATAATATTTTGTTCACATTTGTCCTCCTCTTCCAACACCTTGACCCATATCCCGTGCCTCCTCTAATTGATTCCTTTTGGACAGCTGCTCTGATTTTTTAATAGCATTGTCTTCTCTATTTCCCTTTCCTGTAAAATTGTTTATCTCCTATCATGATCCCCTTTCTAGTTTCATGACTTATATATACACATATACATAAGTATAAATCTAGGTTCCACATATGAGAAAACAGGGATATTTATCTTTCTGAGTCTATCTTATTTTATATATGATAATTCCATTTTTATCCATTTTCTGTAAATATCATGAAATCAGGTTTTTTCATAGTTGCATATAATTACATTTGCTGTATTTGCCATATTCTCCTCTTATAAATGGGCAACTATGACAGTTTTGCTTATTGGCTATTGTGAATGACGCAGCAATGAATACAAATGTGCGTGCATTTCTATTGGGTGTTCACTCAGAGATTTTGAGCATATTCTCTAGAATGATATAGCTGGGTTGCATAGCAGTTCTGCTCCTAGTGTTTTAGGAATTTATAAACTGATTTTTATAGTAGTGAAGCACCTTTACAATCCCACCAGGGGTTGTATAAAGATTTTGCTGTGTTCGTTAGCATTTGTTGTCATTTGTAGAATTCTTAATGGTAGCCATTCTGTGGACCTTTTCAGGTATTTATTGGCCCTTTCAATTTCTACTTTTGAGACCTGTTAATCAGTTCAATAGCCTGTTATGGATAGAATGATTGGGGGTTGTAGATTTAATAGCTGAAGATTTTTTACATATCCTCCCTACTAATGTCCTGTCAGATAAGTGCTTGTCAGAATTTTCCCTATTCTGCTGATTGTCTTTTCAGCATGTTGACTGTTTAGTGTACTGTACAGAAATCTCTTTATTTCATGCAATGCGATTTGTCAATTCTTGGCACTAGTTCACAGTCTCTCACTGTCCTCTTCAGAAAATCCTCGTCCTGTATCTTGAAGTGCTTTATCTGAATTTTCTTGGGCTGTTTCAACATCTGAGGTCTTACATTAAGGTATTCTGTTCGTTTGAATTGGCTTGTGTACTGTGAAATGTGTAGATCAAGTTTCATTCTTCTGCATGTAGAAATCAAACTCCCTGGCATCATTGCTCCAGTGTCAATAGTTAGTCATATGGGCTTATTTTTAGGTCTTCCATTCTATCCCATTGATCTGTATGTGCTATTTTGTGCCACTGCCATGTTATTTTACTATTATGGGCTCTGCAATATAATTTGAGGCAAAATCTCACAATATCTATAATATTGCTCTTTTTTTTCCTAAGGATTATCCCAGTTGGGGGGCCCTTTGTCCTTTCATCTGAATTTTAGGAATATTTTTTCCCCTGGGAAATATTTTTGCTAACTTATATTACCTCAATCTTAAATATCTAGAATAAATGGATAAATTTTCAGAACCATATGACCTACCAAAGTTAAATCAAGAATATGGAAACAATTTGTGGCTGGAGAGATGTCTCAGGGCGTGTCTTGCGGAAGTCCCAGGTTCTGTTTCCACCACCCTGTACCTGTTACCTCACAACTGTCTGTGACCTGCTTCACTTTCATGGGAAAAGCCTCCCTCTTCTGGCTTCCATGTGCACTGCATGCATGTGATACACAAACAAGCCAGTGAGTGAAAATACACACACATACACACAAAAAAATAAATTTTAAAAAATCCATAAAGAACATCAGTGAGGTTGAAGCAGTAAACAAAAGTTCTCCACAAAGAAAAGGACCGAACTGAAAATATTTACTAATGTATTCTACCAAATCCTTAAGAGTTAATACCAATGTTCCTTCAACTATCCCATAAAGTAGAAGAGAAACTCATTCCGCAAGGGCAACATTATCCTGATACTAAAATCAGATTAGGACATGACCAAAATAATTGAAGAAAAGCAGTACAAAAATACTGGATCAACCCATAGCAATCAAGAAAATAGAAATGAAAAGCTTGGAGATTTCGTCTCATACTGGTCAGAATCGTTAGGATCTGCAACACACCTGACAAGAAATGCTTTTGAGGATGTGGGGAAAGAGAAGCCCTCATTCATCTTTGTGGGAATACAGACGGATACAGCTACTCTGAAAGGCAATGTGAAAAAGTCTCAAAAAGGAAAAAAAAAAAACTCACACAGCACATCTATAAGACTCCTTGGCATGTGACTGAAAAACATGATAACTATTCCATAGGTACTTTATCCATAATGTTCATTGATACCATATTCATGATAGGAATAGAAACAGTCTAAACATCATTCATCAGGTTAATGGATAATGAAAATGTACACATATACACACTGAGATACACCTCAGCTGTAAAGAAAATAAAATGAAATTTGAGCATAAAATGGATAGACCATATTAAGTGAAGTCACCTAGATCAGATAGATAAAAACCATGCTGTTTTTCATTTGCACTTCCTAAATCCAAATTCTCAAATTGAGCATACAACATGGAGAAACCACAGAAACCAGAGTATTATAAAGAGACCATGGGGGGGGGGGAGGCAGCTTCGGAGGAGAATAGGATATGGATGATAAGAAGTGAGAAATGGGGGGGCTGGAGAGATGGCTCAAGTGGTTAAGAGCATTGCCTGCTCTTCCAAAGGTCCTGAGTTCAATTCCCAGCAACCACATGGTGGCTCACAACCATCTGTAATGAGGTCTGGTGCCCTCTCTGGCCTGCAGATATACACACAGACAGAATATTGCATACATAATAAATAAATAAATATTTTTAAAAAAAGAAGTGAGAAATGGAATAAAGGGGAGGGAGTCCAACTGAACAGGAGAGAGGAAGGTCAATACAGAAGGAAAGGGAGGGAGGAGGGAAAATAACACCAAGGATGTTTGATAAAACCTCAAAGAATCATACTATTTCCTATGTACCTAAAATTTCAGGGTTCTATCCCTAGACAGAGAACTACGGGCAACTAATGATTGCTAGGATAAGAATTAGTCTCTCCCAAGTGTGAATTTCCTTACTCGTTTTCTAATGTAGAGTGGTCAACCTTAAAACCATTTACACACAAGCAACAATAATTGACTTAGCAAGCTGTTTTTATATAGGTTTGTGCATATATATGTATACACACACAGCATAATGATGGTGATGATAGTGGAGGCTATTAACTGGAGAGTTGGTAGAAACATTTGATGGTTTCAGAGAGGACACCTGGGAGGGACTGAAGGAGAAATGGGAGGTAAGTGATGGAATCCTACAAAAAGATACTAGCAGAATATTTCACCCGCACACCAAAGGATCTGCATTCCACTCAGCAGCAAAAGGAAGCTTGTGTAAACTAGATCACATTCGGGGACATGAACCAAATCTGTACAAGTTCGAAGAGACTGTGATAATTCCATGTGCCCTATCTGACCACTCTGGGATAAACCTTAAAACGGGCAACAAACAAATCTCTATTTAATACATAAATCCATGAAGATTAAACCTCATTACTGAGTACAGAATGGGTCAAAGAACTCAAGAAAGAAAGCAAACTGGGACTAAATGAGAAGAAAAACACAGCACAATAAAACCTCTGGGATATATTGAAAGGACGATTCAGAATATTATTGAAGTACAATGCAACATAAATCTTTATAAACTCACAATATAGACTTTCTTAAATTAATCCCACAACATTAATATTAAGAATATTCTCCATATGTGCATGATGGTACATACCATTGATCCCAGGCAGAGGCAGGTAGATGTCTGAGTTTAAGAACAGCCTAACCTATAGATGAGTTTGTGGATGGCCAGGGTTATGCAGAGAACCTTGCTCAACCCCTGTTCCCCAAAAGGATATTGTTCCTGTTTTTAGACACACTTTAGGTCAAGTACTATTTCTTTTCTTTTTTTTTTTTTTTTTTGGTTTTTCAAGACAGGGTTTCTCTGTGGTTTTGGAGCCTGTCCTGGAACTTGCTCTGTAGACCAGGCTGGTCTTGAACTCACAGAGATCCGCCTGCCTCTGCCTCCCGAGTGCTGGGATTAAAGGCGTGCGCCACCATCGCCCGGCTTGGTTCTTATGATTACTCAGGATCAGAGATGTGTATTTCAGTCTTTCTGGGCACCATCTGTGCAGAGCCAAATAGCTAAATACTGCACTGTCTAATGGAATTCTATTTTTTTAAATATTAGAAATCTTTATTTTTTTCCTTTTTTATTATTAAAAATTTCTGCCTCCTCCTCACCTCCCATTCCCCTCCCTCTTCCCCATTCCCCTCCCCCTCCCTCTCCAGTCCAAAGAGCAGTCCCCTGCCCTGTGGGAAGTCGAAGGACCACCCACCTCCATCCAGGTCTAGTAAGGTGAACATCCAAACAGACTAGGCTCCCTCAAAGCCAGTACATGCAGTAGGATAAAAACCCAGTGCCATTGTCCTTGGCTTCTCCTCAGCCCTCATTGTCCACCACGTTCAGAGAGTCCGATTTGATCACATGCTTCATCAGTCCCAGTCAAGCTGGCCTTGGTGAGCTCCCATTAGATCAGCCCCACTGTCTCAGTGGGTGGGCGCACCCCTCGCAGTCCTGACTTTCTTGCTCATGTTCTCCCTCCTTCACCTCCTCATTTGGGCCTTGGGAGCTCAGTCCAGTGCTCCAATGTGGGTCTCTGTCTCTATCTCCATCCATCATTAGATGAAGCTTCTATGGTGATATGCAAGATATTCATCAGTATGGCTACAGGAAAGGGCCATTTCAGGCTCCCTCTCCTCAGCTGCCCAAGGAACTAGCTTGGGATTTCTCCATGGATACCTGGGAACCCCTCTAGAGTCAAGTCTCTTGCCAACCCTAAAATGGCTCCCTTAATTAAGATATCTTATGGAATTCTAAGATGGAAAATACCATACATGTCAAGCCATCATTATTAAATGCTAGTGAAATGTCTAAATCACATTAACATCTAAGCATGATGTTTAATGCTAACTGTCAAGTTGGCAACCTAGAGTCATCTGTGAAATGGGCTTCTGGGGATTGCCCTTTTATTATGTTAACTGAGATGTGCCCACTGTGGGTGGCACCATTCCTTGCCTGGGATCCTGGACTTTGTAACTGGAGAAAGTGAACTGAGGATGTTTATGGATTAGTCATTCTCTGCTTCCCAACTAAAGATACAGCATGATTGACTTTCTCAGTCTCCTGCTGCCACAACTTCCCTACCATGATGGCTGTGCCATGGAGTTGTGTGCCAAAATAAACTGTGCTTTTGTCAGAAGATTATATTATAGCAACAGAAAAGTAGTCAACACCGAAAATATTGTTCTGATTGTTCTACCAGAGAGCAGTGTGCTTTCCAAGATTAATATTTTTGATAAGGATAATATAGTACATCTACCAGATTTCTTAGTAATATTCAATCTAATCATAATTCAAGGTCAAACACCAATGCTAACTGTGCTCTAACAGAGAGCAGTCTCCAAAAATTCAATCTTATTTATACAGTTGGAAACAGGAAGTTGGTGGAAAAGACAAGTGTGAAGATATGGAGATTAATGGTAAGCCTGGAACCTTAAGAGGCAGAAAGGATGTTAGAAAAGGAGAAAATCCTGTCTAAGATCTTCAGTACTTTTACATGTATACATATGTAGCCTACAAAGGGAAGTGGCATCATTTGCTAGGGTATCAGTCAGATGGGTGGCTTGCCTGACTTAACAGCTAGCATTGGATGGTTCCCACAGAGACGCAGAGAAGGGACTTCAGCCACAGAAGGGACTGAAGAGGGAAGGAAAGAATCCAAGACAGACACCCTAAGTGAGCCCAAATTGAGGGCTCACATCTCTTTTCTTTTCTGAAAAGAACTTCATAGCAATCTAGAATGAGTCAGGGGCCTTGGCATCAAAGGTCTCCATTTAAAGGGAGAAGCCTAGTTGTGCTGGTCAGGGTCCTCTAGAGGAAGAGAACTGAGAAAAGGAATTTAACATCTGTTTAAGGGCTCTGATCTGGCTAGTCCCAAATGCTGTCTTCTATAGAAAGGCCAAGAATTTGGTCCTTGTTCAGTCCAAGGGGCTAGATGTCCCAGATGACCTTCAGTCTTACTTTGGAATCTCCAAGAAGTAGGTTCTAATGACAGTGGAGGAATACCTCAGACACAGGACAGATGATCAGACCAAAAAGTGTGAGGACAAACAGGCAAAAAAAAAAAAAAAACTTTAATCCCAGCACTCGGGAGGCAGAGGCAGGCGGATCTCTGTGAGTTCGAGACCAGCCTGGTCTACAGAG
>NC_022035.1:10534136-10541134 GCF_000317375.1 Microtus ochrogaster | reverse complement strand
AAAAACAAAAACAAAACAAAACAAAAAAAACCCCAACAATTTCTTCCATGTTTTTTATGTAGGCTGCCACCAGAATGGGTGGCCCTGATTTGGGGTGTGCTTTCTTACTGCAAATGATTCAGTCAAGCAAATCCTTCATGGTTGTGCACAACCGTTTGGTTTTTAGGTGATTCCAAATGTAGTCAACAATCAAGATCAGCCATCACGCTAGTAGTGTATGTCACATGCAATGTAAGGATTAAAAAACCAAAAACTTTGTGAGTGAAAGCCAAGTGACATTTATTCAGGATCTTAAACATGTTTCGCTACAGAAAACAATGGGGATGTTTAATTGCATTCCTCATGCCTGCTATTCTATTTTTGCTAGACAGTTTACTACTTATCAATTTGGTTTTTCATTCTGTATGTTTAAAAACTGTGTGTGCTAAATCTGAGGAGTCCAACGAGCATCAGTGAGCTCAGAGTGACATCGCAGATACCTAGAGCATCAGGGTCTCAGGGTTTCTTATCTGTATTTATGTGATGATGAGTAAATAATTTTTCTTTTGCGACAGGGTTTTACTACACAACCCTGTCTGGAATGTAACTCACAGTCCTTCTGCCTTATAACCTCCAGAGTGTTCCAATTACAGGCACACATCACCATGCCTACACAAATAAAGCCCTTGACCACCTGAAAGATTATCTTTCGCTTGAAGCATTTGGTGTTTATAACGTGACATTGATAAAATCTCCACGAGAAGCATGTTTATTGTGTTTAGTGACTAGAATAGAAAGCTTAGTCCATTGGCCGAGACACAGCTCAAGGATGATGGATGTCTAGAGCAGGGAGAAATGTCTATTAAAGTCGTCAGTGTTGACACCATATTCCAGCACGTAATGTTTGACACTTACAGGTTACTTAAATGATTATGTGTCCATGAGCAAACCCATGCTGACATCCAACCTTTTGCTGCTAAAAAGGAGATTGTTATTTTAGAGAGTGTTTCAAACTTAGATATAGGCTTTTAGACAGATATAGCTTATATTACTTAAATCCAGGGAACTTTCAGAGCAAGATTTAATAAGCAGACTGGTAGTCAGGTATGTTTGGATGTTTTATTTGTTTGTTTGTTTTGTTTTGCTGCTGGTGGTTATTTTTTAAGACAGATATACAAAGATTACAGAACAGTGGAATACAGCCTATATAGATGAACTGTGATTCACTATTGAAGAGAATGTGTCCTTGTTCAGACACAGTTAAGGGAAACATCAGAAAGGCTGAACATGCCAATGAAACAATATGGCATACAGAGATTTTAATTATAATATTTCCTAATAATTCATTCCTTTTGCTCTTGTTGCTGGACAAACTGGGTTTTGACTTTATGAGTCACCTATAAATCTTAAGCACATAAACAGTAGAAAAACACAAAGAAGATCGAGCCCTTCTAGTTAGACATTTAGCAGTGAAGTTTCTCATAGAATAAGAAAACAGCTCAGTTGGACCATCTGAATTTTTGCACACAAGGATAGATTCAGAGCCCAGGGCCTAGGGCCCAGGGATGTGGCACAGAGTTCTGACAACAATTCAAAAGCCAAAAGAAATCCAGGGAAGATGGGGCCTGCCCTGAGCATGACTGGTTAGTGTGCACACCTTTTGCCCCACAACTTAAAGAATAAAGCTTGCTGCCAGAATAAATTGAAAAAAGTATAATAAGAATTCTTTTAAAAGTTTTAGAAAAGTAAAACATATGGCTCACTTTTTCTTACACCGTTATATTTTTTTTTTTTGATTCTTCAATAGGTTTTTATGGATACAGAAAACAAATATTCAGGATAATCACAGAATACAGAAAAGTTGGCCTATGATTATTTTAGCAAGCTAAATCAAATAAATACTGTGTAATAATCAAGTAAATGTATAAGCTGTTGTCTAAATTCTGTTCTTTAGCATCTCTAGAACCTTTTTTTTTATTTTATTTTTTTTTAATTGAGAAAAGGAAAAAAAAACAAGTTTCCACCTCCTCCCAGCCTCCCATTTCCCTCCCCCTCCTCCCCCCCTTCCCCCCCTCCTCCAACCCTTCTCCCCCTCCCCCCACTCCTCTCCCCCTCCCTCTCCAGTCCAATGGGCAGTCAGGGTTCCCTGCCCTGTGGTAAGTCCTAGGTCCTCCCCCCCTCCGTCTATATTTAGGAAGGTGAACATCCAAACTGGCTAGGCTCCCACAAAGCCAGCACATTAAGTAGGATCAAAACCCCGTGCCATTGTCCTTAGCTTCTCATGGTGCACCCACCCATTGAGACAGTGGAGCTGATCTTTTGGGAGCTCACCAAGGCCAGCTGGACTGTGACGGAAAAAGCATGGGATATATCTGGTCTCTCTGAACATGGCAAACACTGTTATATTTTTTAAATTAGTGTGCTCAAACCACTGAGAAATGGACAGTTAAAGACAGGCTAGTAAATGATAAGCATGTCTAAATTTCATTTCCTTTCACTTTCTGTTTTCAAGTGTATTTATTATTTAGTGTGTGTGTGTGTGTGTGTGTGTGTGTGTGTGTGTATGTCTGTGTAAGCCACAGGTCAATGCCTAGTGTCTTTCTTTATTATGTTCTTCCTTATCGTTTGAGACCAGGTCTCTTACTGAACATGAAACTTGCTCATGTAGCTAGGCTTGCTGGGCAGCAAGCTCCTGGATCCTTTTGTCTCCAGTGCTCAGCTTTGGAGTTACAGATACATGTAGACACACCTGACTTTTATATGGTTACTGGGGATGATCCACACTCAAGCACTATAAGCATTGAGCAGCTGATGTCTCCAGTCCCCATCACCTCCTGTGGTGGTTTGAAAGAAAATGACCCCCAAAAGAGTGGCACTATTAGGAGGTGTGGCCTTCTTGGAGGAAACGTATCAATATGGAGGCAGGTTTTAAGTTCTGACATATGTTCAAGCCATATTCACTGTGACAGACGACTTCCGGTTGCCTGCAAGTCAACATGTCGGACTCTCAGGGACTTCTCCAGCACCATGTCTGTCTGCATGCCATCTCTGTCTGCATGCCACCATGTCACACCATGATGATAATGTACTGTCTCTGAAAATATAGTCACCCCAATTAAATGGGTTTTTTTTCCCTTTATAAGAGTTGCCATGGACAAGGCGCCTTCTTTCAGCAATAGAACCTCTAACTAAAACATCTCCCTCTCTCAGTCTCCTATCTATTATCTCTCTTTCTCTCTCTCTCTCTCTCTCTCTCTCTCTCTCTCTCTCTCTCTCTCTCTCTCTCTCTCCTTTCCTCCCTTCCATCTTTCTTTTCTTTTTGGCAGTACTGGGAATAGAACGAAATCCACACCTTGAGTTTGTTAGACAAGTGCTCTACCACTGGCTACAGCCCTATTTCTATTATATTTTATGTTGAGATAGAGTTTCACTATGTTGTCTATGCTTGCCTTCGAGCATACTAAGTAGCATAGGCAGGGTGCAAACTACTCATACCCTGCCCCATACTTTTGTGTAGCTAATATTACAGATACGCACCCCATGTCAAACTATGTTTATTTAGTTTACACTTGCTCAGACACCCCCTTCCAAATGTTACAAACCAGAAAATAATATACATAACAGACAGGATTTTTGTTTATTTGTGTTTGCTTATGAGACAGCGTTTATCTGTAGACAAACAGCCAAAGGGACTGTACCAGCTTGCATACCCACGAGTAATGCAGGAGTGTTCCTTTTACTGCACAACCTCTCCAGCTTAAGTTGTCATCAGTGTTTTTGATCTTGGCCAATCTTACAGGTATAAGATGGAATCTCAGAGTTGTTTTGATTCACATATCTCTGATGCCTAAGGATGTTGAACATTTCCTTGAGTGTCTTTCAGCCACTTTAGATTCCTCTGTTGAGAGTTCTCTCTTTAGGTCTGTGCTCATTTTTTTTATTGGATTATTTGTTCTTTTGATGATCAATTTCTTGAGTTTTTTATATATTTTGGCGATCAGACCTCTGTCTGATGTGGGGTTGGAGAAGCTCTTTTCCCATTCTGTAGGCTGTTGTTTTGTCTTATTGACCATGTCCTTTGCTTTACAGAAGCTTTTCAGTTTCAGGATGTCCCATTTATTAATTTTTTCTCTCAGTGTCTGTGCTGCTGGGTTTATATTTAGGAAGTAATCTCTTGTGCCAATGTGCTTCTTTTTCTCTTCTGAGGTTCAGTGTGGTTGGTTTTATGTTAAGGATTTTATATTTGATCCATTTGAACTTAAGTTTTGTGCATGGTGATAGATATGGATCTATTTTCATTCTTCTACATGTTGATATCCAGTTATCCCAGCACCATTTGTTAAATATGCTTTCTTTTTTCCATTTGATGTTATTTTTTTGTTTCTTTGTCAAAAATCAGGTGTTCATAGGTCGATTGATAACCAGATCTTTGATTCAGTTCCATTGGTTCTCCTGTCTGTTTTTATGCCAATACCAGGCTGTTTTCACTACTCTAGCTCTGTAGAAGAGTTTAAAGTCAGGGATTGTGTTGCCTCCAAAGGTTCCTATATTGTACAGGATTGTTTTATCATTTCTGGGTCCATTGCTTTTCCATATGAAGTTGAGTATTGTTCTTTCGAGGTCTGTAAAAATTTTGCTGGAACTTTAATGAACATTCCATTGAATCTATAGATTGCTTTTGATTAGACTGCCATTTTTACTATGTTAATTCTACTTACCCAAGAGCATGGGAGATCTTTCCACTTTCTGGTGTCTCCTTCAATTTCTTTCTTCAAGGCTTTGAAGTTCTTGTAATACAGGACTTCCACTTGTTTGGTTAGAGTAACTCCAAGAGATTTTATGCTATTTGTGGCTATTGTGAAGGGTGATATTTCTCTGATTTCTTTCTCAGCCCATTTATCATCTGTGCAAAGGAGGGCTACTGATTTTTTTTGAGTTAATCTTTGTATCCTGCTACATTACTGAAAGTGTTTATGAGTTGTAGAAGTCTACTTGGTAGAATTTTTGGGGTTATTTATGTAATATATCATCAGTAAACAGTGAGAGTTTGACTTCTTCTTTTCCAATTTGTATCCCCTTGATCTCCTTTTGTTGTCTTTTTGCTCTAGCTAAAACCTCAAGTACTATATTGAATAGATATAGATGTAGAGAGAGTGGACAATCTTGTCTTATTCCTGATTTCGGTTGCAATAACCACTTGTATCTTAACCGATCCCCATGGCTTAAAATTAGAATTCAACAGAAACACTAATTTCAGAAAGCCCACAAACACATGGATCACCAGTTACCTGAATCACCAGTAAGTCAAGAACGAAATAAAGGAAAAGATTAAAAAACTTTCTCAAATTCAATGAAAATGACTACACAGCATATCCAAATTTATGGGACACAATGAAAGCAGTGTTAAGAGGAAAGTTCATAGCACTACATGCTTTCATGAAGAAGCTGGAACATATCACACGAGTGAATTAACAAAACATTTGAAAACTTTAGAACAAAAAGAAATAAACTCATCCAGGAGGACTAGATGGCAGGAAATAATCAAATTGAGAGCTGAAATAAAAAAAAATAGAAACAAAGAAAACGATACAAAGAATCAATGAGACAAAGAGTTGGTTCTTTGAGAAAATCAATGAAATAGACAAACCTTTATCCAAATTAACCAAAAGGCAGAGAAAATATCCAACTTAACAAAATCAGAAATAAAAAGGGGATGACATAACAACAGACACAAAGGAATCCAGAAAATTATTATGTCATACTTTAAAAACCTGTACTCTACACAATTAGAAAACTTAAAGGAAAAGGCCAATTTTCTAGGTAAGTATCACATAGCAAAATTAAATCAAGACCAGATAAGCAAATTAAATACACCTATAACTGCTAAGGAAATGGAAACAGTCATCACACGTTTGCCAACCAAAAAAGAAAGTTCAGGACTAGATGATTTCAGTACAGAATTCTAAAAGATTTTCAAAGAACTAATATAAATATTCCTCAAATCGTTCAGTGCAAAAGAAACAGAAAGAAACACTGACAAACTCTGTTTAAGAGGCTATAATTTCCCTTTTTAAGAGGCATAGCGACAAATAACATAAAATACCTTGGGGTAGCAATAACCAAACAAGTGAAAGACCTGCATGATGAGAACCTGAAATCTTTGAGATGGATATTGAAGAAAACATCAGAAAATGGAAAGATCTCCCTTGTTCTTGGGTAGATAGAATTAATGTAGTAAAAATGGCAATCTTAACAAAAACAATCTACAAATTTAAAGCAATATCCATCTAAATACCAGTAAAATCCTTCACAGACCTCAAAATGACAATACTGAACTTCATACGGGAAAAAAAAAAAAAACCAGGATAGCCAAAACAATCCTCCACAATAAAGGAACTTTTGGAGGTATCACCATCCCTGACTTCAAACTCTATTATAGAACTTCAGCATAGGAAACAGCTTGGTATTGGAATAAAAACAGACAGGCAGGTTAATGAAGTCAAACTGATGACCTGGATATCAATCTACCCACCTATGAACACTTGATTTTTGACAAAGAAGCTAAAATTATAAAATGGAAAAAAAATGAATCTTCAACAATGGTGCTTACCTAACTGGATATTGACATGTAGAAGAATGCATATAGATCCATATCTATCTCCATGCACAAAACTCAACCAACCACTCTGAACCTCAAGGAAGAAAAAGTGGGAAGTTACCTTGAACAAAGGGTCCAGGAGACTACTTCCTAATTATAACACCAGTAGCACAGACACTGAGAACAACAATAAATAAATGGGACCTCCTAAAACTAAGAAGCTTCTGTAAAGCAAAGGACACAGTCAACAAGACAAAAAAGCAGCCTACAGAATGGAAAAAGATTTTCACTAAACCCACATCTGACAGAGGACTAATCTCCATAATAAACAATGATCTTAAGAAACTAGACATCAATAAAACAAATAATCCAATAAAATAATATGGAGTACAGGCATCAACAGAGAAATCTTTTTTTAAAA